>NW_010317726.1:70828-99149 GCF_000700745.2 Antrostomus carolinensis
CACTCAGAAACAGTCATGCTGCCTTCAGCCCCACCATTGTTCCTGTTGGTACCTGATGCTCTCAATCATACCCTTCACATTGTCAAAAAGATGTAACTCTGCTTACCATTGGTGTTTACTTATAAAGCTCTTTTTACCTTAAAGTGGTCTTGGGATCAAAGAATAATTAGGATAGGACTCAAAATAGGTTTATGATTTATTAACCACTGATTGTGACTCCTCAGCTTCACTGCTAACATGTCACTAGTCCAAAAATTTGGCTTTTATTCTGTGGTGACAATCAGGACACTCCTGAAGGGCTCTGTGAACAAAAAACGATGTTTTGCATTTCAAAGTGTTAGAGGGGAACAAGCAGAAATGATAGACAGTTGTTAGACAGTCTCTCTTTGTCATTTTTTAGTACAGTGTTCTGTTAGGAGTTCTCTCCATGCATTTTATCCCATGGAAACACTCGCAATGCTGCCGTCTTCCCTGGGCCCCAGTAAAACTAGAAAACCCAGCATGCAGGAGCCATAGCCACACACCTCAGCTGCAAAACCAGACCTCCCTCCATTTAAATTCAATCCTAGCCAGTAAACTCTGCCTCATTTTAGGTGCTAAAACCACGACTAAGTTCTTAACCTGAAGATACCCGCATTTTAAAGATTCTCACTGCCTCTATATAAAGTAAAACTGTCAGTGTTTTACCTCTCAGTTAATTGAAATGGGGTAGGCTATGCAGGAAGTGTTGAGGCAGAGTCAGTCATGCTCTCACCACTGCAGGGAGCTGTGCAAGTCTGGGAAATAAAGTTTTATCAGTCAATGCTAATTGATCAATGCAGACCTTGCTGAGTCCAGTATTTCCACATTCGCTTGCAGAATTACTGTAATTTAACAACCTTGTAATAGCTATGTTACTGCTTTCAGTGCTAGCTCGCACACTCTGACACAGGACTTATTTTACTGAAAAATAAAACTGTCCGCCAAAACAAGGTGCCATCACATTCTCCTTTTGGGAAGTTACAGAGCTTTAGATATTGGGGGTTTTTTTTAACTGTCAGAAGAACATAGTGCATCAACAGACAAGATTCCTGCATGCAATGGCTCTGAATGGAAACAATACTGCTTTACAGATGTAGTTGTATAAATATTTCACAGATTAACTCATTTTATTAATCTTTGCTAGCCAGCTCTCAACAAATGAGTTACCCCTGCTCCTGAAGTATCACATTTGAGAAGTGCTGCTTTATTATAGGGGCCCAATTAGGGCTTACTGAAATTAATGTAAAAGTTTCCACTGACAGTTTCTTTTTGCTGGGTCAGTTTCAAGTGTTTTAGCAATAAACCTGCCCATTTATACAGCCTACTGTCTAGTTTTGGAAGATTGCATTTGAGACAAGCAATAATCAGGCAACCTCAATATTTCACAATACCCAGTGAGTAAACTTGATAGTTAATGCCTTTACAAAAAGCTCTTAGTGCCATTTAGTTCTTACAATGGGAAAATTGGTTCTTTCCTGGCAATGAAAAACAGAAGAGAAAAAGATCTTATATACCTATGATCAAAAATACATTCTTGGAGGAAAGTTGCAAAGGAGACAGTTTTTCAGGCAATGAATATAAGCACCAGTTCAGAACACAAGCAGCTACAGAAAATCAATGCAAGGGCTGAACACTTCTCTTGACACTTTTCCTTTTGTGAATGGATCTCATAAATTAGTTTTTTTTAGCTTCTTGGAGTGCTTTGCTTCACAAAAGATTTAGAAGTGTCTGGAACCAACATTTCAGTCACTCCCCAGAAGATAATGTACTTGCTCATCCCAAGAAGAGTTACATAAAAAGCAAATTAAAAAATGCAAGATCATATCAAATCAAGGAGAGTCAGTCTCAAATATTAGTGCCTCATGTCATAAAGGTACAAAGATAAAAAAACTCCCTATAGGCAATTGAAAAAGCAGCAACTTGGCAAGCAATCAAGAAAACTGCAGCCCTGGTTTACAGATCTGCTTGAGTTGGCTCAGCAGAGGAATGAGGCTCCTAATTCACAGAGTATATAAACGTGTGCATAAATCCCATAATTTCTAACTGGATGCAGCCCTTGCTTACATGTTTTGTGTCACAAGGGTGCCAGGAAGGTGAACAAGACTCTTCACATAGGGGTTCCAGTTCTATAGATTATTAATCTGGATTAGCCAAAGCTCAACATTTAGAGCAAATTTATTAGTTGGTAGCCTTGGAAATGTCACATTATCAGTTTTACTTGTACCAAGTTCTGTTCCTCTGCTAACAACTCCTGTGTCACAGAACGAGAGATGTCAAAGCTGATGTAGGAACTTTCCTTCTCAGATCATGAATTAATGAAAGAATCATACTGTTTCTGGGAAAGTGACACTGCTGCACCACCACTTACACTTGACAGTTGATGAGGACAAGTTGACCCACAGAAAGCACATCTATCAGCCCTCCTCCAATTCTACGTAGGCAGAGTATGACAAAATTACAATAAAAATTTGTCAGCTCCCCTCAGAAGTGGCACAATGGAAATAGCAGTTAATTCCAGAAGGTGCTATTTTATCCAATTACTAGTGGAACACAGGCACAGAATTTTATCCAGTTACCCCTTTATTGGCCAAGTGATTTGTACTCACTTAAAGCTAAGCCAAAACTGTCCAAACAGGCTGCAGTGTCTCAAAGGCTTGAAGAGAGGGGAAGAAGTTACCTATTATTTAGCAATTTGTTGTAATTGGTAATTATGCTCATTTTTTTAAATAAAAGTGTATACACCCCATTTTAATTTTTTTAAAATTTATTTTTTCTTCAGCTCTTGGGTATTTCAGGTTCACTAGAACTGAGGGAAATAAATCCAAAAGCTAGGAAAACTTTCAAGTTTTTGGTAGATAATAATGAGACAGTCCTGGGAAGTGAAAGTAGTCTTGTTCACTCTTTTATATTCACCAGCAGTTTGTAAAACTCATCAAGGACTGCAAGCAACACATCTGCTTAGCAAGGCTCTCTAAAGCACCTTTGCCATGCTGGAGCCCTTCCAGGGCAAGTGTCAGTATGAATCTGCTAGTCAGTACCACAACACCACTGGCTTCAAACTAAATTCACTTCTTCCCACACCTCGGTCAATAGCACTGGATGAGCACTCCACAGCAAGGGATTTGGGCTTGCACAGCCAGCTCCAGCCCTGTCCATCTCATTAATGCAAATTAGAAGCTTCATTTTACCCAGGGCTGAGCTGCCACTGCTCCTCCCTTCTCCTGTTTGTACTTTAGCGTGGCTGAAGTTTTTTGTCTTGCCATGAACAAATCTCCCCTGCTTTTACAAGAATCTCTCATTATAAAAGGCTGTGTTTTTTCTCCCCTCCTTCAGGCAACTTAATTACTGGGTAGTTTAAAAAAAAAAACAACAAGCAAACAACAACAAAACCATAGTGCAGTGTGCCAGTCAATAGTGAAATTATGAGAAGTGTAATCTACTCTCCCCACCCTAATGAGCTGATGAGTAAATAACTGTCAGAGCACTGCACTGAGCTATTGACTGGGGCTTTGCACAGAGCTCATCTGCTGCATAGGTACCTGCTGCTAAACAGAGGGATCAATACAGCAAACTCCTGAAAACAATACAGAAAGCTTTCAGGTTTTTAAGATGCTTTCTCTCATGTGCTGAGGCAGCACATCTTCATTGCTAGATCAATCTTCATTCTTAGATCACACCTCCCACCCTGCTTCCTACCTTTCACCTTGAAAAGGTTAAACATGTTCTATAAACACGTAGCCCCCTGGGACAGAAAAGACTGATTAGCAAGAAGTGCAGTTTAAAGCAGATATTAAAGAAGCTGGCTGAGATAACTTCACCTGCAATGAGTGCTCCAGAGAAAATTTCCTCAAAGATTTAAACCTTATCTTCTTGCCCCTACGCAACACAGCCATCACATTACATCACACATACTAGCTTCCTATTCTACCAAGAGCCAAAGCCTGAAATTGCTTTACTTCTAAAAGTTTTGGAGGGGGTCCTCCACTGAGTGTCATGCTGTGTCACTCCTCCTCCGTTTTCCCCACTACCATCCTTCACTTAGTACCAAACTTTCAGGGCAAGACTTATCTTCTGCGGCTTTATTTTTTTTTAACCTTTCTTTTCAAGTCTCAGTTTAAAAGTTATCTCCCCTTCTAGACCTCAAAGTATTAAATTTTCTGTCCTCTGATCCTATTATTTACTTGGATGGTCCAATTTTCTCAAGACTTCTCATAGCTTTTGTGCTCACCTCTTCTTGTTGGAGCTAGATACAGACATAGATATCAGCCTTGAATGCCAATTTTGAAGTTTCCAGCATAGAACACCATTTTTATATAATTACTTTTTGTTTGAACTCTTACAATCTTTTCTTAAAAGCCCACTTACAATCACTAAAATGAGATTGAAACATTTGCTTTTTTAAATGAAAAATATTTCAGTTGACATATCTCATCTTTTAAAAAAATACAGAGCATGAACCATTGCAAAGAACTTATTTCATTTGGTGATCTAAAAAAAATACAAATTCAGGGAAAATCTTATGAAATGCTAAATCCCATTGTATTGTAAGAATAAAGAGAGATACTTGAATGTCATGTGATTATAATTTGATGAACTCACAAGCAGCTATACCTGAAACTTCATATCTGGAGATACGTGTTTCATATCTCCAGATAAATAGCTAGTGACTTGAGTCCCTTATTAGATATGGTGTTTAAATCAACAACATATGGAAGCATGCTGTTGTTCTTCCTACAGAGCTGAGATTCTGTAAACATGAACCATAAGCTTTGTCTTATATTTATGTATTGTCTCTCACCGAGAGGAATCTTGAAATAAAAACACTATCATTTTTCTATAGACTAGTATTAACAAATTAAATTACATTCAAATATTAAGTTGACCACAAATAAAAGTAAGTTTTCCCATTCAGTCTGAAATATTTTTTTAAAGGAATTAACAATTTGAATAGAATTTTTCAAATGGGAAAATTCAAGAAAATATTTGGGTCCTATCAAACAATATGGTAGTTTCAAAACACGGACAACTTCGCTTCCATAGAAAGCCCTGATGAACAGCACATTTTGAAAAAAACTTGTTACAAAGTTTTCAAAATCATCAAAAATTTCCATCTTGACATCTTGATCTGTGACAGAAAAAAGTTTCAGAAGACCAGAGTTTTCTGCTGGACCAAAGTTGTATTTGGTGATTTGTTGTAACAACTCTCTAAGGCATATATACATAGCTTCATTGCTACTGTCCTGTTTTCAGAATTTGCTGTATGGTGTGGATATTTGGCTTCATCACACACCCCAAAAGGCTGTCATTTCAACAGTTATTTTAAGTAATGTCTACCTTTTCTTGCTCAAATTCAATAATCAAAGATAAAAAAAGGAAGTGGGTTAGACAAGACATTCTATCCCTTCCTTTTAAACTGCCCCAAATCATTTTATCACAAGGAAAATATTTTCAGCAGATGGGTATTTGTATCCATTAAAATGCAGCAGAGGAAATTTTAAAAATGATCAAGGGGACACACTGAGGTCTTCATGTTAAACAAACAAGAGAACTTGACATACAATTCAGAAAACAGGGAATAAAAAGAAACCTTAGACAAGATAAAAAGGATAACAGCATTACAGAGGATAAGTTATCAAACAGAAGACCTTGAAGCAAAGCATATTTTGTTCATTTCAATAAAGAACATGAGATTCCACACAAGAAGATGGAAGAAGATTATTATTTTCTCCTCTGACAGATTTATATTTGTAGCTTTTTAGAATTTATTTTTATATAGCTGTTCTACAATCAATTCCCTCCTACAGCCTCCACTCCCAACCTATAGATCTCAAGTCCCAGAAGCAAGTGTGCAGTTTAAGTTACTCTGTTAGGAGATACTGTCAGCTATGAAATTAAACAAAAAAAAAAAAAAAGGAAAAAAGAAAATAAGAAATCTGGAAACTGCAAGATATTTTAAAAACAAACAGTGGATAACACAGCAGAATGCACAGAAAGCTATTTCATAGAGCCAGCATCTAGATCATTAAACTTGATATAAATAACTGGGTTGCAAACAGAAAAAAGGTACTTAAGAAACAATTTATTGCAACCTAGACTCCCAACCAATCATTCAAGTCACAGGTCAAAAAGCAGAAAATACTATGATCTTTATATCCTAGTAACATTCAGCAAAGCCCTTGTTTTGAGGGCTCATTTTTAATATTTTTGGTGCATGGATTAAGCAGATGGATCTAATCATGCAGAGCATGATCTCAGCATCTGCTAATTGAGAAGAAACACACATACATTTTCTCAGTGAACACAAAAATTATATATGATCACAGAGAATGGGAGGGACCAGGAAAAATACCATGCTCTCCTTTGATATACCAAGTAAAAACAAAAAAGGAAAAAGCAGCTGGTGACCAACCAGGACCTTGCTCAACATTAGAATCTCACCAGGTTTTTCTTCACGTTTCTTTCTGAGGGTCATCTTCCACAAAAGACAAATCTCAGAGACTGCCTGTGAAAATGATAATCAATAACACTACAAGGAAAGATTAAAAAACTGATATAGCTCTTTTCCCACTGCCTTGGGACATGGTGCTAATAGACAAGGAAGAGCTACAATAAGTCTATAATCACAAAAGGATAATCTCCCTATCAAACAGAATGCTAGCAGACATCAGAATATTAATAAAGGAAAAGCTTTTCTAGTGCTCCTGGATGTGAGTGTATTACACCATTGATGTGCAGGGTACAGAAGTTTTACTGACATAAATCTGAAGCTGATGTGTTTTCCTGCAGTTAGGATCCAAGACAGTTTGGCTTTTGCTTGAGAGCCCATGGATAGTATCATCATAACTGTGCTTCCAAAAATTGAATATGCAGGGAAGAACAAGAAAAACTCCTCTGTATTTGAGACTTCAGCTGGCATACATCAATCCTATAGCTAGTGGTGGTAGCCAACATTAACCAGAGCTGCAAGATGGCAGATTCAAAAGAATTAAAAAAAAAAATTACATGCAGGCACTTTGTCTGACAGCATATAATTAGGTTGAAAAATTCATTGGCCACTGGATGCTCATTAAGGTTGAATACCATCAAAGTTGAAGAGGGAGTAGACTTTAGACGGTTATGTAATAGCACAGATGACCCTAATGCTTCAAAGAACCATTAAATCTCCACTTTGTGGTCTTAAGACATTTTTTTTTGTGTGTGACTAGATAGTCAGAGAAAAGCTTTAAGGCAGGGGAGGCAGCACAGGTTATTTCTTCTCCTAGCATGTGAAGGAATTTTCTTCTGGAGTACTTTGTCACAGGTCATGATACTAGCAGGATGTACTAACTAGATGGAGGCATAAGCTGGCAATTGCCACATTCACAAATAATTCCCACACGTTCTTGTTAATGCAGTATAACATTATTCCTGGGATGTCCTAGTTGCTGTTCAAATAGGCAAAGAAACAACCCACATTCTGCATTCCCTTGTGTAGGTAGGTATTTAAGCTCAGTTCCTGCCTTGCCATACACAGTACAAGAGTCCCCAATGTCTCTTGCAGCCTTCCACAACCCTACTCAGGGAGTGCAAGTCCTGATGGCTTGTGCTGAGTGAAGCTGTGAATTGTGGTAATGAGGTCTCTTCCCTCCTTTCCCCCAGGCACTCTTGTAGACTCCTTTCCAACTGGAAAGATCACAGAAGGGGAAAGGTTGGTGGGTCTTTCCTGCAGGACTGGCCACAATCCAGGCCCAAGCACCTGTTACAGAGCTCACTATTGCTCTTTTCATAACAGATTTGGCTGGTAAACCTGGTAACAGCTGCATGAGCTATGCTTGTGATCCATACAATTAATTTGCAACTGGCAAACCTGTCATTGTTCATCACTAGATGACAGCAACGCACTTCTGTGCATGCCTTGAACTGTTACTAAGGGCATGACTACAAGCAGCCTTGTGTGGTTCTGCAGCCTGTTTCCCTGCCATAATCACAGCTACATCAGAAGACGATGGGAAGAGGACGCACTTGGGGAGATAACTCTGTGTGGATGAGGTGCCAAGTCCCAAAGGGGGAGAAGACACCAGTTTAGTAAAATACAAAGTAAAAATAGCAGTGGGGCTCAGGATTCACACCAAAGCAAAGACTCATGTGTGAGGTCCCTTCTTATTACCGCAGGGAACACTCAGAGGAACTTCAGGTAACTGCACTGTGTCACACTTTCCTTGCAATATAAGGCAGAGATATGAAAAGTAAGAGCAACTTCTAATCTTGTGATGCCATATAACTCTCGTGAGCAGGAATAAGGAATAAGCATGCTGTTCTGCAGGAAAGGGGTACTACAGGAAGAATGAAGGCTGCAGTAGCAACTCCTGCCTCAGGATTCCTGCCTTTCACTCCTGCTCCTGGATGCAGCACAGTGACTATCAGTTGTGCAAGCAAGACCATTTGAGTGACTGCACTGTGAACAAGTTGGTCTAGAAACTCCATGTCCCATAGCAAGCAACATGGCAAATTTATACTTTTTCAATAGGTTACAATTTAAACCAAAGGGTGGATGCAAGTGAGCTCATAGATGGAGATGAGGGGTGGAGGAGGAAGTGAAACAACCACAACCAAAGCAAACAAACTGGATGCATGACCAATTCACAGCTAAACACTACTTCAACTGGAGCAACTATCATTTAATCCTCCAATTCCCATAGGAAGGCAGGCTATAAATTTAGCTGCATGCATACATATGTATACCCATATTCATATAAACCTTTGGGTGAGAACAAGGAACATGAATATCTGCAGCTTCAGTGATTCCTCAGCCTGCTGGCAAGAAAAGAATAATTTCTTATTTTTGTCTATGACAAGTCATTTATTTACACACAGTTTTTTTCACATTGCCTTTTTTCCTCATCTGCTATTTTACCTTGGCTCTACAGTTCTTCATTTATGATAATTATTTTAATTCTGAAGTTAGCTGTGGGGTATTAGTCTTACAGAATATAAATCAAGCCCTTGACCACTTGAGATCATTAGAGACCTCATGGCAACAAAATTATTTGTGAATAAGAAAACTTCATTTTCTCTGTCTACAAGGAATGGCTGTATCTGATAAGACAAAACAAAACACTTACAGGACCATGGAGAAAGGTTCAGCTGAGAAAAAGAAAAGATTTGTGTTCGTATACTTCTGAAATATAAAGTTCTCTGGGTTATCCACCCACAAGTGTCAGGGAACCATGCATTGTTTCTCCCTCAGTTTAGTGTAATTATCTGTGGTCATTTCTTCCTGGATTGGGTTCATCCACTAATGAGCTAGTCATTTTGTTCTAGTGGAAACCATTAGCCAGAGGTGTTCATCCTACATAAAATATCTTTATTGAATTCTCATCCTTACAGGAACCAAATCTTCTGAAAAAAGCTTATAAAGAAAGCTGCCGTATTTACCTTCATGACATTTACTCATAAAAAAGTCACTTCAGAAATGAGAACAGTGAAAGTAATAAACATACAAGTTTAGCATGACAGTCATACTATGGACACTTAGGCTAGTAATATTAATTTATAGGGGTTTTTTTTCCTTCTCAGTTGTCAATCCTCAAGTCCATAACAACTTCTCAGATAGCCCCACAGTTCCTTGGAAGGTCTAGCAGGGCCCACTCTGACTTTCCACTAGGAAAGATCTGTGTGTGCAGGTGTAGGAAGGCACAATGGAAAACATCACTGGGATGCTCAAGGAGCTAGATTTCCTATAAATTGTATCTGGGCTACTCTCTCTGACCTGTTGTACTTTTGTAGAGTTGGATTCCTGGATTTTGTTTGGTTTGGGGTTTTTTTATTATTATTATTTTAGACCTTCTTGTTGTACAGAAAATGAACAAGAATCTGGGACAGCCTCCACCCTCTTCAAAACAGACTTAATCAGTTCTTCACTAAGTGAACCCAGATGGTTCTGACAAACTCCTTTCTTACCCTGAGTGCCTATCTCCTGGTTTTATAACTGTGCACAACTTGTGTTATTTTATTGATCACTGCAGTGCAGCATGTGATCCAGAAGACTTGTACTAAGTTACAGAGCTCCTTTCCGCTTCTTCTACAGTTCCATTCTCCCTCCCACTGCAAACTTCCCTGCTCTGTGTTCATTCTCCTCCCCACCTGCATCTAAACTTGTCCTTTATTCCAGCTTCTGGTCTGAAGGAAATCTCTTTTCCAGCAAGAGTGGCACTCACTCCCACAATCCATTCAGTATCTAGTATCTTGGAAATGAAGTTTCTTAAGAAAACATGAGACAATGTCATTGTGCTTAAAAGATGCTAATGATTGGTAGGGGACTGACTAGTCCCTGTAATGAAAGGGAATGCAGAACAGACTTCAACGTTTGCAGCTCATTCGGGAAGTGTTGTTGTTTTCCCTCTTTAAATAAATTTTGAAAAGACGACAGGTGAACTCTAACTGCAACTCCCTCTGTAGGTAATAAAGCATCTGATGGAATCACTGCACATCTGTGAGTGAAGTGATACAGATTAATCAACATACAACATCATCTAGATGGAAAGTATTAAAGCCTCCTTTGGATTGCTTTGCAAGAACATCGTCTTGACATTATTTTGATACTCACATCTCAGACTTTATTTGTTCCTAGTCTTTTGGGGTGATGGATGAAGGTTAGAAAAACAAATCTCAGTGAAGAATATTTGCCCTAACCTTGCACACTGTATGTAAGGGTTGATAAAACCAGGTTAATCTTCTCCATTGGTTTTCATTCATGTGACAGAAGGGAGAACTGGCTGGCAGTTCCTTGACATTTTCCACGTCCACACCTCCAAATGGAAAATGTGGAAAACTGACATTTTTCAGAGTAACAGTTTGCTTTACCATCAAGGTCTCCAGTTAGAGTTTTGTAATTATGAGAAAGCCCATTTTAACATACACTGGAAATCTGGAAAGATGTGATTTCACATTAGTTTTGATAATATGAAAGTGCAAAACTGAGATACTTTGAATGGTTGAAATAAAAAAAAAAAAGTGTTTTGTTTGGGTTTTTTTTGGAGTGGGAAGGAAGTTCAGCAAATATCAGGTTTTGATTTCTAAGTTTAAAGTGGTATCTTTTTTTCCCAGTAGAATATACTTAAATGAAATCTTATTAAAGACCTCAGAACTATAGAGGAAGTTATGTTTGTCTCAACACAAATGTAATTGGATTAAATTCTAGGGTATACTAGGAGCTACCAATGTTGATATTGTCGGTACTCTCAACTGATTTTCTTTAAAATTTTGGTTTTAACAGCACCTTCCACTGAGTTTTGAGACAGTCCTGCAAATTTCAGAGGACTTTCTCAAAAGAATAGCAGCCTGTTCTTTGGTGTGTCACATGAGCTATTCTGTGTCAAGTAGGACTGATTTCAGCCATCTTTCTCTAAAATTCAGTTTTGTCAAAAAACCTGCTAAACAAACATTCATTTTAAACCACGATATAATAGTAAGTCTTCAAATTCCAATTTAAATTTATTCAGAGTTTATACATGATTTAGTTTTGTGCCAACATTTGTCCTCTAGCTCAAAAAGGTATTTCTTTTACATTTGTAGTTCCTTCTTCTAGAAGAATCTTCTGCACCTTAAAATGACTTTTCAGGCTACCTGGCTCAACAAATAGGCCTATTCATCAACTTATCCTCTGAAATGTTCCTAATTCTGAACATGGCTCAAATGCCAGATCAAATCTTTCTAAATAAACCTACTCATAAATCTTTGTAGGTAAACATCTGTCATGCACCTAAGTAAACTGAAGGGAAAAGGAGATTCATGGCCAGTCAGTTACTTGCTTTACTCAATTTCTCTTTGCTGGTTCATCTCTCTGGTTGCCTACAGCTTGGCAGAGACAGAAAGCACATTTGTAGCAGCCAGCTCTGACTGCATTTGGAAAGGTTTGCTAACATGACCTTTTTATGCCTGCATGAGGACACAGAACAAAGCCAAAAGGGAGATGTTTGCAAGACAGAGACAAGTACTTCATCAAATACCACTAGTAACAGGACACGTTCAGTAACAAGAAAATGCCAGTGAGAAGAATGCCCAGGTCCAAATCTAGCAGAGATTAGAGCAACTAAAGAAAGCACTGAAGATGTTTAATCCCATTACAGACCAGCAGTAACCCCTAACAAATGGAGCTCGGAGAAGAGTTTAATTTCTGCAGTCACTGCATGGCTGCAAGGGCTGCAGGTACAAAAGCAGCTGGTACTACCAGTGCTGGAGAGAAGCCACTGGACACAGTACACTGATTAAGTTTTTACATATCTTCCTCAGCTAATTCTCACATGTACTTCTCTGATTAAATCAATGGGATGATTAGGAATGATTTGCTTGTGGCAGAATTGCAGGAGTTAATTAATATCACATAACTGAAAAGAAGAAATAAAGGGAATCTTACAGGCCACCAAA
Organism: Antrostomus carolinensis; assembly: GCF_000700745.2. Lineage (NCBI taxonomy): Eukaryota > Metazoa > Chordata > Aves > Caprimulgiformes > Caprimulgidae > Antrostomus > Antrostomus carolinensis. Next base: position 83,255 of record NW_010317726.1, read on the forward strand.
ACCATGCTGCTCTGTCTTAGGGGCTTGCTTCCATTATGCTGATAAATTATGTCTCTGTTGCTTGTCAGCTGCAGGATAAAACAAGGCATCTATATTAGCAACAATGTACCCTAATTGGAATTTAAAAGAAATTAGTTGCTTAAGAGCTCACTCAACACTATTAGGAATACGCATTACTTTGTGGTATAGAATGGAAGGAAGTGTTTTAGTAGTAACAGCCTATTTTGACTAAATTAATCTCTGTATCCTGACAGTGTAATGTTGATTTAGCACTATGCCTGTCAGTTATCTTAGAAGGGTAATTCTGTCTTCCAGCTGGGGAATAAAGCTTTAATATTTATGGAATACAAAATATCATATGGAATATGATTTTTCTTCATGATGCTCAAGTCAGACAGACTCAACTTACAGTAGCTAAGCAAAATGCCACCCAAAACATTTACAATCAATTCTTTTCAATCTATCAGCAGTTAGACTTGAAACATGAACAAGTGACAAACTGGGAACACTTAAAGCAAAGTCACTGAAATTAAACCAGCGTAAGTGAAAAGAGGTACTATTCAGAAATCTGAAAACACTATGCTGCAACTGTTTGGACCAGGCATTCTTAATACCTTTCGCTGCTTTGGTCATGTCTTTTTGACTCAAATGCTCAAACAGTCACTGCTTGACAACTCCAAGAAAGTGACTTTTAATAGTGAGGTCAGAGGAAATAAAGTAAAATCAACAGACAAGATTCAGCAAAGAGACCATTCATCTTTCACAAATCAGCAGGTGGAGAAGTCAGTACAGAATTACAAAAACAGACAAAGAAAGAACCAATTGACCAAACACAGAACATATGGTCCAGAGACACCATGGCACCATCTGCCTCCATTTGCAAGGGAAATGGGAGAGTTGGGAGCAGTGGCTGGACAGCTCCTCATCCCACAGGGAATCCTGCTCTCTGAAACAAGACATTCTAAGAAGGACCACCCTTGTTTACTTAAAAAAAGCTTATGTTCCAGCTTTTGCCTGCTCTCATCCAAAGCCTTGCTATCTTGATTCCATCCAAATTGCAAGTCTCACAAAACATAACTGGCAGTCCTAAATCAGGAGTAACCTGCTGTGACAACTAAAGTAACCTTTGCAGTTGGCTGACAGTCAACAGACAGGCTATGAGATTCACTGCAGTGTCAACTGAAAAAAACTCAGTTTCATCAGCCGTAACGTGTTTACAACTTAAATGAAGGGTTATATTTATCTAGGAAGCAGCAAAGAAAATGAATGAAAGGATGAAGTGAATTCTGTTCCCCCAGGGCTGAGGCTATTTTAGAGGTAAATTATCTCTAACTTTCTCTATAGGAAAAGCTATAGATGATAGCCAAGTCTGATTCCATAGTCCTATTTTGTGAAGTGTAGATACTCATCAAAAACTTTTGGAAAAGAACAGCGTTTCCTTGACAGCCAATCAACCAAGGACTATTGTTTATCTCTAGGAATGACCAATCCATTGTTGCAGTGTCAGCTTTTATTTGAGGAATACACCACAGTACGTCAATGCAGATGTGCAGGCATGCAAACTATTCTATCTGACAACTGTCAGCTTCAATTATTCTTTTCCTATTTAGCTCAGTCTTCTTGTCTTAACCTATTGCAATTAATTCTGAAATCACCCTGGGATCTTAGCATCTTGTAAGAGTCCCTGGTAAAAAGGGATTCCAGCCTGTCTCAAGTGGACCTGTGACTTGGTGCCATCAATGCACAATTGCACAGAAGCTGCTTGAAAGAGAGAAAGGAGCAGAAACCACACGTGCACAAGTGCAGCCCAGAGACCTGTTTGTGTGCATTTGTAAGCCTTACTGCTATATGTTTAAAATGGTATTTAAAATTACTCTTGATATTTTCCCAGCTTTTGTCTCCAGCAAACAAGTTCAGCATAATCTCACCCAGGGATGTTAAAAGAGGGGTAGCAGTGGTTCCATTGGTACTCTTTTCCTTCTTTTAAAACCATATGAAGACTAAGCTCTGATGCAATAGGAGCACATGGACTAGAGGCATAGACCAGGCAGCTACTATAGCGCCGAGTTGAGCTCATCTCAGAAATTCCCATGAAAAACTCACTGGGAATTGAAATAACATTAATCAATTTTCAACCACTTGGAAATTAATCAATAGATTTGTACTATTGGCATGCAAGATTCAGTCCACCTGTCTTCTGACAGAGCTGCTGATTTGGAGAATAGCAGTTTTTGTCTTTTCAGGAGAAAGTTTTACTTAAATATAAGTTCAGGGAATTCTCTCTGAAAAAAAATAGATCAGCCTGACATTCAGCTAGATGTCTGCCATTAAGAGAAAAGCATGCACTTCCTCTGTATTGAGGTCATTGTTATTCCTAGTGCCTCTGAGGGGTCTCCATAGCAAGGTACTTCAGGTTTAAGTTCTGCCAGGTGATGCAGTTCATGTACATCTTGTACTGCAACCTGAACCATACAGACTTTGAGGAGGCAAAACACTTGTACTGGAAGAATTTTAAGTACCCTTAGTTTTATTACAGGTACGAACTGGAAAGCTCGCTGCATAAACATCCTCCAGTGCCAGTGGGAGAGCTATGATATACTACATTCTCTTGAATACCAAAACACAGGAAACGACAATCTTTTAAGCAGCATTTAATTCTCTTCCCTTCACACTGGAATTACCAGTTTAAGAACAGATTATTATTACTTTCCCCATTTCTTCACATTCAATCTTCATTGTAATCTTATCAATAATGACCCTTGTCCCTTGCAATCAATTTTGCCAATAGTTGCAGTTGCATGATCAATGCCTGTATTTCTTAAGCCTTTAAGACTCTGCTTTTAGTTACACTGTTTAGCACACAGCTCACATACTGATGCAAACTTCACACACGCCTGTCCCTAGAGGACCTCAGTTTTCCCTGGGAAAGATGACTTTATGACTGAGAAATTCTCGGTAGTATTTTCTGATCATCATATCTATAAAATGAAGTAGATTCCATGAAAGAACTACTCCATATGATTTTCTTTCAGAATTAAATCAGTTGGAAAATATGAATGTATATTTACCAGATATGTAAGATATGCAGAAACCAAGCTTCCATAAACAAAACAGGTAAGGGAAGAAAATGCTTCTCAAAGGTTAAAAAAACAAGTAAAATTATTTTGACATGTCTAACTGTTTCTGTACTCTGTCTTGATTTGACTATTAAATAATTTAATTAGATGACTGTGGTAAGTATAAGATAGTAGAATGGAATTCTGTAAATACTCTCAATCAGCTATTATTATTCTTATTTGTGCTTCTTTACCCCTTGCCCTAACTGCACTAATAACAGAAGAAATAAGTACTGCTATTGTCTTCCTATATCTGTTCTGCTTTCAGAACAATTTTATTTTTTCCTCCTTCCTCTCAGATATAACTTAATTTGTAATTAGTGTTTTCTGTTCCATTTCATTTCCATCAGTTTTTTTTTTGTTTTTTTTTTTTAAGAATAGGAAAAAGATGAACCCTATGCTGTTTTGACTCTGCATGATCATCCTTAATCACATGAAGTTCCAGCTACTTTCAGCATATGCACATGTCTTGGGACCCAACTGATTACTTGATTTCTCTCACAGGGTCTTCTGAATTTCTTTGTTAACATGCATTTTAAACAATATAGTTTACATTAAACAATGAGGTTGTCAGACAACGAAAGAAGTCAGGTTTTTTTTTTTATGTACAGCTATGCAACAAAGCACAGTCCCCGAGACAGGGAAGTAATACATCTAATTAACACAGTGTTACACCCAGGCCTGATAACTGCACTACAGGATGCCTCAGTACTGGCAGAGCAGTGCATTAACACAGCTATGCTGCTTTTGAGGTCCAAAAATAACACTCACCTCCCTCCGAGTATCACAGCACCATGCCAGGTAGAACAACAGCACAAAAGCACCTCAGACTTGCAGTTGTACTTTCTAGAGAGATAACACTTCAAACATACAATTACATAAATTAGTAATTGTTTTAAAACTGAACTACATCAGCAACAGATTGAGGCTGTACACTAATAAGAGAGATTAAAAGCTTTTAAAGAGTAAATCTTATTTTTTACCTGTTCATATCTTGCCTTGGTTACCAGAAAGTTGTAGTTACTCTGCTCTGAGTGCTGGCTTTCAGTGTTCATTTATATACACACACTGCCCACTAATTCTTGTGCTTAAATTTACAGTAGGGAGAATTCTCTGCCTCTGTTGACTGCTTTTTTCAGACTAGGAAAACCCAACAACAAATTGACCTATTCTGTTTTAGTTAAGGGAATTCTTCTGCTTTAAAGTTACCACCAGCAGCAACATTTAATCCCCTGCTTGAATTTATTAGTTTCCTTTTAGGCACACTGCACCTCCATCATGCTGTAACTGATGTGGTCCAGGAAGTAATTTGCTCTAAACAGGGGTAAGCATCCTTGGCATTTGTAAGGCAGTTATCACCATCAGGTACTTTCATTGAAATCACAGGGCAAACTGGTCATTACAACTGCAATTCATATCAAGCTTAATTTACAGTATGATGTAAATTGAATGTATCATGTTGGGCCATAGAACAATACATTTATCTACCTGGTTTCAAGGTTCATCTTCATTAGAACTTGTATTCCACAGTTAGCTACAATAAATCAGCTCTACCAAAAAAAGGCTCCAGTAGCAGAAGGTTTCCAGTCTTTCAACTCCTCTCTACCTGTAATTAATGCTTCATCATTGTCCTTGAGGGAGAACATCTGTTTTCACAGATCATGCTAATGCTTGGTTAAATACAACTGTCTTTCCTGTTCCCAAAAACATATTTGGCAGATCCTAAATATATCGTATCAGATTTTTCAGGGGGCTTTTACAACTGTTTTCCTAGACTCTTTACCATTCCCTTTGCAAAAAGCAAGCATTTTTTTTTTCATTAACTGACAAGGAATTACCATCCTATTTCCACTGCCTAGAGACAAAGCTGCAGTTTCAGACCATTATCATTATTAGCTTATCATTATCCTCAATTACACTAAGCTACAGTCACAAGTAGTACATGATATCACTATTAGCATCACACCTATTGTTACTGAGGAAAGTGAAGTGTGAAGATAATTAGCAAAGGGATACTAGAACTTGCAACAAGCATGCATTTCTCAATGTAAGAGTTTCAAACCTCTTTTATTCTTGAATACAGACACAGTGCAGAACGAGCAGCCAACTCTGACCTCAGTTTGCTTACCCGCTTCCTCTCCAAATTGCACCGAATTCCAGCAGCTTATCTTTTACTCTGGGGAGCAGTGTCTCACAAGACGCCAGTGGTGCCAGGAGTATGCCTCTTCATGGACTGTGCCAGCAATTCCAGTTTGCAGAGATAGTAATACTGCTGAAATAAAAGAAATGTCACCAATCAGCTTCAGAGACCAGAACTCACCTAGCTGAGCATAAAGGAAAATGGCCAAACAGCTCTCCCACAAACTACAATCTTCACCTGAAATATTATAATAAAAAGCAAGAGACAGCAGTTCCTTAAATCATCCTGGCTTGATCAGCATAAGGTTGTGGGGTTTTTTAAATTATTATTTCTTTTTTATTTTTTTAAACCTACCCACAGTTCAGGTTATGTAAATGACAAAACAATACTTCAGGCACATTGATTCTAAGTTCACAGTGAAACATTCATTGCAGAATAGGCTGTGGTACTTGAAGATATCAAGTCTCTCTAATCGAATATTTTGATTTTTTTTTTTTTTGCATTGACAAGGATAAAAAGGATGGTGGTTTATCAGCCTAGCTCAACTGCAGAGAAGTTGACTGATGGTCAGTGATCATATGTGATAAGACATTGAGTAATTTCTTTCTTTTTGTAGTTTCTTTTCTTTCCTTACTATAAAATACTGATGCTTTCCCTGATCTCTACCATTTTGCCATAAAGCATGAAAGATACGCAAAAACCAAAGACACGCCATAGTCTGACAGGAAAATCCCATTCCACATGAGGAAAAACCACAGACTGTTCTCCCACTTCTGTGCAGGAAAACAGCAGCTGTGACACTCCAAGCTTATGGCACCTGGCTAAGCTCTCATGAACCTGAGGGTGAAGCACAAATGACAGGTCAGGCTCTAATTTACCCTCCTCAGTAACAGCTGTTTGGGCTTCACTGACCCACTTCACCTTTCTGCTGGCCCCACACTGTAGGTAGAATAGGACTAAACAATAGGGACACAACAGCTGTACTGAGGCAGCCTCCTGAATTAAGTCTAAGCCTAAACTATTGTTGCAAACACATCATTAAAGTCTCATTCATTACCACAGTTTACACACACTTGGATTGTTTGCCCCACTGTAGGTATTACAAGGCTGATTCAGAACCTCATTCCTCTATTGGTTAAAAAATAAAATACCTTTTTGCTGTATTTTATTAACAGAAGTGCTGTAATAACAGGAGAAAATATTTAACAGCCAATATCCCATGTTTCTGGGAGATACTTAACACCCACTTCCCATCACCCCACTCTACAAGTTGCTGGTACTTTCAAGTAAGGTCACAGCACTAGCACCTTCAGAAAATTCCCAGCTTAGACAGATCATAGGAATATGATATATTTGAGTTATGTTTCGTTCTCATATAGGATTAAAAAGAGCATACACTCAAGGAATTGCTGGTTAGGGCATTCTGGGCTAAGCCAATACATATCCACTGTCAAGACAGAAATTATATTTTAACTGCAAAGTGAAAGCAACTGATGAGAGGATTGCAAAGGTGACAGTCTTAGAATCAAATAATCTTATTGCCAGCAGAACCATTTTAAAGAAAGTATAGCTCATAGTAGAATTTGATAAATAGTACCTCATTAGCAGAATCTCAAGGAGCCAGAGGTTAGTGAGAGTTAGAGTCCAGCCAGATTTGTAACAACATTTTCAAATTAAACCCTTCATTTAGAATATCCAGACAAAGTAGAAGCTGAGTTTTACAGCTCCTGTACATTTGTTACCTTAATCAGGTATCAGCCATCATTTTCTCTCCAGTATAGCACAAAAAGAAAGATTTCCCCTCTCTCCCTTTTATATGCATACAATTGTCTGGTATTTTCAGGTAAAGCTTTAATTGCTAGTATGTGGCAAGCATAACAATGGGAGGATTTGCACATCTGATGTTTCTTAAACAGGAAACAAGCCCTGCAATCCAATTAGCTGCCTTTGATTCTAACCTTAATTTCTAACCTTGGGTAAAACTCTTTCAAGTAAGCCACTCTGTGCTCTGAGCTCCCACTGTTCCTGGTATTTATTTGTCACTGTCAAAAAATGCCAGAAACTAACATATTTTAACTCTGAAATTTAAAGAGTAAGAGTATTGTAAATGCAGCTAATAACTGCAGAAGCATTCACAATCTCATTCCAAGCTTCTATTGGATTAGTCATTGTAGGCTTAGGACAGACAAGTATAATTGAGCAATCATATGACAGGGATTTTTGTTGGGAAAGTGTCTGTTACGAATTCAGACACCCAAGAAAAGGCAGGAGCAAGCCAAGATGGTTCTGAGTCATCCCAGCAAGGGAGCAAAAAAGCACCATGTGATCTCACATCCACTGACAGACTGACAAGCTTGTGCTCTAGAGCCTCAAATTGTTTTGTTCAAACCATTTAGCAGAAAGTTACAAGATGTAACTGTAAGATATATAGGAAGGAAGATGTTAAGTTATTGTCTCCTTCTAACACGGAAATTCAACTGACTTATTTCAGAAATAATGAAAACAATTTCTGCTTAATTCATTTAGAAATTCAAATCTGACTTCTCTTAGTTACACCAACCTGCAGGTAAGCTATTCTGAAGCCTGTAAGATAGTGAAAATATGAGACTATATAGACAACAGATACTGGGATCTGCAGAATTTAACTATTTTCTTCTGAAAGGCTGCACATGGCAACGATCACATACAATACTCATGCATCAAAGAGAACCCCATAACCAGACATATGTTTTAAAGCATACAAGTGCACAAGTACCATGTACCTCCCATCCCAGTATCTTAACTTTGACCTGAAGCTTTCAGTTCACATCAGAAATTGACTATTACTTTGATGCAAACAAAGTAGCAAGACCATCTGTACTTTGTTATCATCACATAAAATAATCCCTAGCCTTCTATCAAATTAGATTTGGTTTAACATAAGATTTAGTGATCCTTAGAGAATGAATTAGCTTTTTTCCCCCCTCCTCACGTATCTGAGGATAGATACCCAATAACCAAACACACCAAATTAATATTTGGTGCAGAATTAGGTCCTAACAATGTGAAATGCAAAAGCAAACCAATAAAAGCCAGAACAAACAAAGCAAAAGAGTAGGCAAAACAATTATAAGAAAAAATAAAATGGTTCTAGCCCTTATGAACTCATTTATCAGCACAACCTTCCCCATATTAGAACTATAATTCACCCCTTCGAGTAGCTGACAAAATTCCCTCAAAACCAGTCAGCAGCCTCCATTTTTTTCATCCCAAGTACTTCAGATTATGCTATTTCACTTCTGTGAGACAAAGTCAAAAGAACTCTTAAGCACATCAAGAGCTGAATAAAAATAAATTACCTTTCTCTGTAATTTCATAAGGCTTCTCTAAGCACTTAACATTCTCAAAAACCATGCAGCAGCAAAAGCACCACTCCTCCACCACCTCTTTTTGTATGGCTAAGGGCACCTGTTTACCAAATGCTAATTGCAGTTAATTAGCCATCAATTATGAGAAGCTACATTTTCACCTGTTTCAGATCAAAATCCCCCGTACTTGTAGCTTGTCCAATTACCTTGTTCTAACCAGCAAAGAAGTTGACCTTCTGCTTGAAGTTAACTCCTGCCTTACTGACTTTTTAGATTCCTGACAGCATTTGCTATATGCAGTTGTTGACTTGTCTACTGCAGTTATGGACTTGTCTGCATACAGTTTCTCTAGTAAATTCTTCCTGGTTAGTATTTTAGAAGTGAAATAAACATATTTTTGAAGCAGTATGCAAGTTCGTTAAAAATATCTTGTTAAATCCAATGTAGTTTTTCTAATTAAAATGCTTTCATACTGAGGACAATTCCTCTTTGTAGGCAAGTCCTTCTATTCTTTTTAACCATTAAAAGGGAGTTCTGAACAGATTATATGCTTTGATAAGGACTTTTATTTTCTGTCTCAGATGTTTAGCAATGTTCTTGTTGTCTACAGTTCACTTCTTTGCACTTTATTAAAACTGCAGTGGAAGCTGGCCTCCTGCTATGATCTTTATCCTTCTTGGATTCTCTTTCTTGTTGTCTGATTTTTTTTTTTAATTAAAAAAAAAAAAAAAAGCCATCCAAGATTTTAATTTTCAAACTTAAGAAATAAAAAGACATCCAGTTCTGGAATAAATAAAAATTAGCTCAATTATTATGAAGATAAACTAATTGCAAGTGAATAACGTTGATATCATGGGTACCTTATTTGCAATAATTTACTCATTGAAGAACTATGTACCAGTCAATTTGCATTAGAATGGTTAAGTACTTTAATTCAATTATGGAAATACTATTGGGTGATTAAAGACTGAGAATAAATGACAAATAAGTCTGAGTTCATTTTATTTATCTACTAGCTGCTAACTACATGACTTAGCAAGATTGTCAGTTTAATTAAATTTGTCCCTGTGGGAATTTATCTGGTATTGCTCAAAGCAAACCTGTACATGAAGTCACTGAGGATTGACCTTATCTTTCTAGGACTGTTTTGGGATTGGGAAGGGAGACCTTATACAAGCTCTTTTTTTCAACATTATTGAGATTAAAAACTTTCATGAAGTCATGTTGTAAAACCAAGAACGAATACCCCAACAGTCTCACTTGGGACTTTTATAAGTAAATTCATACAAAACTGGATGAAAAATAGAAAATTGGATGCTATCTGTTGTTAACCTGCCTTAGTCAAATAAGTATTTAGTGACACATGATTACAGGTCTCTCTTCTGGCATAAGAGGATTTCTTTGTAGTTAGGCACTCAGCATCATGATCAAGCAACTTGTGCTTCTTTAGGCTCCACCCAGCCCCTAGACATTACGTGACTACGCTCGCTCTAGGAGGAGGTGAGTATATTCTACATTCAGAAGGCCAAATTGTAAAAATCTCTTTATTTAATGTGCTCATCCTGTCATTTGTCCCTTTTAGCACTTCAAGATGATTGTTAATGAAAACCGCAGTTCTGCAAAGTGTTATTAAATCTGGTTAGTGGACAACAACTTACACTGAATGTGCACGTATGGCAGGCACACTCATAAAAATCTTCCAACACCACTAACTTATTGTTCAAATCTTGGCTTACAGTTGTCCTTTTTGGCATGCTGAAGATCACTTGGCAATGGCTGGGAAGCTGGAGTGCTTTGATGACTAATTACAACTCTGCCATAACTGCATTACTGAGCTATTGACTTCTCCCTCACCCCACCTCTTTAACTGACTCTGTCATTACATCCGTTACAGATTTTAACAGATTTTGGGGCAGCTGCCTTTCTGTAAATGCTCTGTATAGCACAAACTACAACAGGCCTAAACTTTGTAAGGCCACAATAGACCAAACAATAAAAAAGTAGAATTCCATTAGCATTTCATTCATTAGGATAAAACATGGTACATGTATATGGGCATTCAAACTTGTCAGTCAGAGTATTTTCCATTAAAAGATAGTGGCAACTTAAACATTCCTGGTCATTTGCTCTTATTGTACCTATCACATTTCTAATTTCTCCCAGGTTCTTCCAAGAAAATTATTTAACACACAGTGCAGATCTTCCATGTAAAAAGGACTAGCATTTTTAATTATAGTCATTTCATAGGATCTAATAGCGATAAGGTTCTCATAAATGTTCCTAATCTAACAAGCTTCACAGCACTTTGCAAAGAGTAGCCATCATTCAGCAGAAATGTTAGAATGCCCTTTATTCCCTTTCCCTATTTCCCAGCAAGCATCCCAGGAGAACCATGAGTTTTAAATTTGCTCAGGCATGAAGGGATTGTGTGCCCCTTGAGCCTTTGTATTATGATAATGCATACATAAAGGTAAGTTTTATTAATTGAAGCTCTATCCACAGGGGTTACTACAACGAAGGAGGCAGGGGAAAGGGAACTGAATGGAAGGAGTGACCCTACTGAGTAATGATTCCAAGATACAAAATTCAATCCTGATGTGCTCTCCCTTGAGTCTGCCCCTCTTTACCTGTACACTGATTTAATGTGAACTCTTCCAGGCAGCACTAATTTTTAACAACTCACTACAATTTATTGTCTTTTTAAAAAAAATCAATACTCAAAGCTCTCCTTTGTACTTCTCTTAAAAATTGCTCTCAGGAAAGACTGGAATTCATTACTGTAGCCTTTGCATAAAAGTACTTTGAGTTCATGCTCTGTGCCTCCTGAACAGCTCTCTCTGCCATCCTCACATCGCGAGCATAGATGTGATAGATTTCTCAGTATTTTCCTCGTTGCTGTCAAATTGCACTATATTTCACTCCTTCTTATTTGCGTCTTTTTATATCTGTGACTCCTATCATTATTGCTTTCTTCTTACATCTTTCCTCATTTTAATAGCTGAGGGATATACAAAGATGTTTTGATGGTGCCAGATCCCTTTTTCCAATCTTGCTACAAGCATGACTGAACTGTTGCCAAGCCTTTCCCCCATCATTACCTCCCTAAAGGTTTTGAGTGAGTGTACAGGTGAGCTTCTTCACTTTAGGAAACGAAAGCCTACGTGACAAATGCCTTCTTGCTTTCTTATCAGCTAACCAGGCTTTTGAGGGAAGGAAGAAAATAAAACGTGGTGGCAGGCTACTCTCCTGCTTCATTACTTATCTGCTCAGGAACCAGCAAACACCTGCTTTGAGGACAATTTATAAGCTCTGATTTGTCAGAGGGAATGTCATCATGAAAATGCTCCATATTCACAACAGTAAATTGAAAAGGCACCTGCATTGAGCAGATTGACCTCATTATGCTTTCACACATTTCCAGTGGTTCCAGTGGGACACCCAGAAAGCCACTCGGACAGAGGCCAGTCCAAAGACAATAAACACTGGAAAGAGCCCTGTCATGTATCAGCATACGTAAAGAGGGGAGAAGGAAACAACTGGTGTAGGTTGGGGACATACAAATAAGCCTTCAGACATGCAATATGATAGGAACTCAATTCAAACATGAAGAAGTGCTTTTTTAGGCTCCTCTCTTCCTCCCTCAATCCCCTCAAATACAAGAGGATTTTTTTTTCCTAACTTAAATTCACTGAAAACAAAAATATCACAAAATTTGGACAGGTTAAAGTTGTTCATTAGGTAGCAGGAAAAGTTTGCATTTTAAGGAAAAATAAGCAGGCTTTGTAATTTTTAATAGGTAAGTTCAGAGTTATATTAATAAACCACAATAACAAAATTCCTTCTAAACCAAGCTTACTTGTCTCTAACTTCATTTGTGTATGAAAAACAGAAATGTGTTCAGAAAAATCTGAAAGAAAATTTCTTTCCAGTTTCAGCCACCAAACATAAAAAAAAAGTTATTTGCATGGATCTTCTGTTGTACTAGAGAAAACAAGATATCAAATATTCTACAAAGATCTCTTTATACTTTCTTTCATATTAATTCAATGGAATAGCAAAGAGCAGGACCAATAAAAAATGAATGCTTTAAACTTTCTGCAGCTTCCTGGGTTGTTGCTTCTGCCTCTGATGCTCAAGCAGAACCTTTTCACAGTTAGGAATGAAAACACTTAAGAGGTTTTTTTTCCTCCTTTTTCTGCTGGAGACTCATTCTCTTTTCAGCTAAAGGGCACAAGCAGAGTGTATCTAAAATAAACTTCTTAGGATCTGATGGCTGACAGCTGTAGTTTTTAAGATGTGGTTTGACAGGGACGGGGAACAGTGAACAGTGACTTCAGGAAATTCAAGCAAAACCAAAGAAGACATGAAATGGGCCTCTCTTCCATACTGCTGTACGGCCGGCCCACACGTTCTGGGTATCCCTAAAGCTGACTCTAAGCAGAGAATGCTCTTAGCAGCCAATAATTTTTATGCATGATGTTACAGAAAAGGGAACTGGGTACTTTTCAGATCTCTGTGTTTTGCAAGAGTTGACTAAGCTTGGTCCCTTCCCTCTAGTATGTTTTTAAGGCATTATGTGTCTTGGAAACAGACTTCATGTTGTAGAGCATATGAGGGCTGGTAAATAAATTGGACAGTTCTACTATCATTTCTGGCAAAGACATTGTTTTTCATATCATGCTCACATATATACATCTTCATAGCATCTGAACATCCTGGTCTTTTGTATATTCACCTAGTCACCAAGCAAAGCCTTTGTACTTAACTGTATGTCCCCACTTAGCAAACACCCTACCAATCCAGCTGGAATGCAAATATTCATAAGTTATCAGTGAGCCGTCCCACACCTGCCACATATTAGAAAAATAATAATTTATTATTAAAAAAAAAAGGCTTGCAGAGTTGGTATCTCCTCAGGTAGCTCCAATCCTGCTGGCCCTCCTAGCTACCTCATTACTTCAGTAGAAGCCAATAAACAACATTCTATTTCCTAATCTGACAAGTAAGGGCAAATTGACTTAGAGAGTTTAATTACTTTTTAAAAAAATACTAATGCCATTGGTTGCCATGGCAATACATTCACATTAGATGGAACAGCATTGGCAGTATTGGAGAAACAGTCTGTCTTTGTAACTGCTAGTCTTACAATAAAATACAATTATTAGCTATAAATGCTTCTTGCTGTTTAGAACTGCAAATGCAACAGCCAATACAATAGTCAAGGACTGCTTTTGATGTCCTGCTGCAGAAATTTGTGTGCTTATGGCCCAGTGTGCTGCTGCTGTGGCAGTGGGAAAGGACATAGCGTAGCATATGACAACAATGATGCCTGGGTTTGGAGAATTGGGAACAGCTCTGAATTGTAACAAGTGTGCAAAGTTTCATTACTTTCATTAGAATTATTCATACATATGTCCTAGTCTTAGTCTTTCCTAAATACTTGCTTAAAAGAATTTAAACAAACAAACCAGTGACTGCAAATGTTTTATATACACAAGAATATTTCAGGGAATAATATTCTCTGCATTTCTTTTATTATTTTGAAACTGATATCAAAGACATTAAAACCCACAACTTAAAGAATCTCTTCTCAAACTAAGGTGTATTCATGCACAAGTAGTATGCCAGAAAAATGTTGAAGACTCTGAATCTATAGACAAATTCTTACTTAATAATCAGGTCCTCTGTCTCACACAGATGTTGTGTATTAAGTGATTATGCTGAATTTTGACAAGGGTCTGTATGACAGGCATTAGGTACATTAATTTAAATTAAATAATCCAATTTTTCTCCTCAAGAAAATGTTGTAGTGAATCATGCCTTTTGGCAAGACTAGAACCTCTTGAGCTTTTTATGAGGCAGATTCTTTCCATTATTTACTGACTACCACAAGGACTGCAAAGAAAATGGCATGAAACATTTGAAGCACCAAAAAAAAGAGAGAAACACCAAAAAAAAAAAAAGAAATCCTCAAATTCTGGTTGCACCTCCAGAGTCTAATAATTATAAAAGTAAGTATTAAAATAGAGTTGCATAATGAACCTCAGACCTTGAAAGAAAAATGAAAATGCCAACCTAACTAAGGTGAGCATCCATACAAGTTTTTTTTAAGAACAATTCCAAAACAAAACCAAGAACAGATCAGAGATTCAAAAACCAGAAGAGAGATTGTGCTCAGTAATGCTATACCCTGCAAAACAGTTTCAGGAGAAAATAAATATTTATGTTAAGTGAAATTGAATTTATTTTTAAACTTCTAAATTATATATTTTTCCATGACAGAATACAGAAGCAAAATATTTTCTTCCTTACAAACTCTTGCCAATCTAAAAAGACACAACTAACTCAAGATTAATATTACACTCCTCTCAACTAACACGTCCCAAAATTATGTTTTGCTGTTAAGAATTCATCTGGTAATTCTGAGCCTTTGTCCTTATCAAACAACACGTTGGGATTTAACAGAGCTGAAACGTTTTCCCCTGCTATTATCTCTGCGTATTTGTATTCTAATTACTAAATGAAATAACATATGTATAATGAATATATGGCATAAGTATCCCCCCAGCCTCCAGCAGTGCATGATAAGCATTTAATGTGAATTTTTTTTTTTTAGCTTTTACATTTTTATTCCAAAGTCTTGAAACTGCTTTACAAAGTACATGCATTTTCCCCATTTAACTGTTGACATACACTGAGAAGATGTAGCATGACAAAGGTTATAGAGTAGTTTTCTACAGGATCTCAGACTGGATCTGGTAACTTGAGCCCCAGTCTAATGGCATAAACAAACGCTGATGAGTGAACACGAAATGAGAACAGTTGCCATAAAACAGATCAGCTATACTAGTGCAATGTATGCTTAGCTTCTATCAACTGCTGTGTTTCATGAAGAAGGGACTGCAGTCACAGCTGCAGTAAATCAGTCCCTCCAAAGCAGCCAATTTGTAGTGGTGGGGAAAAGGACTCGGAATATTTCTGTTTTATTAAAATTCTGCTATAATGAGCTGCATAAAGGAAGACTGATGCAGCAAATGCATTTTGTGCTCCTTTCTCTTTGGGCTGATTTGCAAGAAATAAATCATCTCTCATCAGCTGGACCAGTGCAAACAGACCACAGTAAAGTACAGTGGGCTCTGGGTGAGTAACTCTCTGCCACAGGTGAGTACAAAGAGTAGCATCTCCCCACAACTCTTTTGTGGCCTTGCATCAACCAACACCTATTTAAACTCTCTTTAAGTTCTTTCTATAGGGTCTGATCATTCACATGCATCACTGTTGTCTCACTTAGG
>NW_010317726.1:99178-101466 GCF_000700745.2 Antrostomus carolinensis
TTTCGCCAGTCCTGTTTTGTGAGGCAGTTGTTCACCTGACTTAACCAGCAAATGGAGAAGCACTGGATCCCAGTGACATATGGACCACGTCTGATATTTATTCCCTAGAAATCAAAATGGATAGTATGAAGATCCTAGCCAGAATGGCATAATAACATGCAGTGCAACTCAGGAGATGGAAGAATAAAAGGCAAGTATACAGGGGCCACAGCTGGGTATCAGACCTCGGCCACCCAGAGGTCAAACAGGTCTCTTGCCCAAAGGAGCTCATTAGTGACAACTTACAAACACAGTTCAAGTACAACATAGTGAGCAGTGAAATCGTGAGATGGTGGATTTCACCATAAAACCTGCCTGTGCCCTATTTATTTTAACCTCTTTGAGCTTCAAGGTGTGGAATTGATTGGGAAATTTTATGGCATATTGTTTAAATATTAAATCTGGATTGTTCATACCAGTTTGTGGAATTACAGAGGGGGACTGTGGAAGAAAGAAATATTTGGTTTAAGATTAAGCAGCTGGCCTATATTCTGGGGAAAAAAAAAATCCTAACATTAATTATATTGATTTTGCTCATTGAGATCATCAAGATCCTTTAGATTTTTCTAAAGGAAAAAAACTATTTACAGCTTAGAACTGGGGTTTAAAAGCATGAGTTTTGCTTTTGTTCTTTCAATATATATCTGAAAAGCTCTAAGAGAGTATGCCTGCAGGTGAGGATGTCGGCTTGCAAAGGTGCAAGCAGACATAATAAACATTTCCAAGTGTTCATAGCATACATTTTTCAGGAGCTGACTTGGGGATCCTAATGGTGAGAAAACATTCAAGGTAGAAAATTGTGCCCTACATTAATGGCTTTGAATTGTTCTCCACTATCAAATTAAAAAGGAAATCTTAAGAGTGTATACAACAGCCAAGCACAAGAGATTTCCTGTGGATGGCATTACTCTCTTATTTGTCATCCAGCGTTCTAAAGAAACCTCTCTGGATTTTTCTTTTTATGAAGACTAAGAAAGAGCTTGTCATACTGGCAGACAGTGTAGAAAACCAAAATGGATATTGGATTGTTCCTTTAATTCAAAGGGTGAGCAGATAGTCATGCAATATTTATCACTGAAGGGCAGAGGAAGCAATCAATAATGTTTTCCCATGTGGGCCATTTTTCTCATTACTTTATAGGACAAATCCAGGTCTTTAAATACATGAAGCAGGAATAAAATTCACCCTTGCACACAAGGCCAGTGTTAAGACCCATCTGCTTCTGCTGCCCTGCTTTGGAGGTCTTAGCTCTTGCACTAGCTCCTCTGCACAGGAGTGTTTCATCCAACAGGCATTGTTTACCCCTAAGCAAGAGCAGAGTACAGGGTTCTAAATAAGGAAAAGATAACAATGTTCAATAGCTATTGTTAAAAAAGAAAAAAGTAAACCCACACAAACCCAAACAACAAAAAAACTCACCTAAACCATGATTTGCAAGTCAGGAATAGTCAGTCTTTCTTACATACTTTAATCTGCTTGCTTTCTATTACTCATTCTTTTCCTACTTCCCTTCTTCCTCAAATCCAGATAGATTTATCCCTGGTGCTAACAAAATTCACCAGCTGCAGCTAATTATTCCAAATTAAAAACAGGGGGAAGGAAGATCTAGGGAAGATGAAAACACCTAAGCAGAGGCTATAAGAGGTAAATCTGCTATAAGAGGTAAATATCCTTCATATTTAATTAAAAACACCTGTGATCCTTAAAGAACTGGAATTGATTTATATGGGTTTCATAGTATGCTCTGTACTTTTCAAAAGAAATCAAACAAACAGGCTATGTCAGATTTCGAATTCAAGTCTCAATGATAATTCATTAATAAAAGTGCCATCCAGGAGCAATTCATTATTTCACAGCTACAGGAAAGGTGAAATATGTCCAAGCTGCATGCAGTTCAACAAACAAACACTCTCTCTCTCCTCCGAAGTCTGTATTAAACCAAACTTCCCAATTTCATAGTTTAGCAAAACCTCTAGGTCTCCTTTACTCATGAAAAATAACATTTGGCAAAGTGTCATAACTCTGCTTTGAGGATTGCAACAATATAGGTGTTTTCTTGAAGTGTCAATTTAATTACTTTCACAGTTTTTTTTCATACTTTCCCTTATTGCCAGCAGCCCTTGTACGTGAGCAAAACAACACAGAACTCCTCGAATGGAAAAAACACTACTTTTCCTACTTTAAAAAGAAGCAAGCAAACAAACTCTCATTTCAAATGCTTAAATAATAATAATAATAATAATAATAAT
>NW_010317728.1:0-14259 GCF_000700745.2 Antrostomus carolinensis
TGAAGTTCTAAATGGAAACTTTACAGATCTACACAAGGCCAACCAGCTGAGTGTTCTGAGCTCTTCCACACCTATAGGTTAAAAATTGACAATGTTCACCCACATTACTCTAGATTACCTGTAACTAATTCAGACCCACATATAATCACAGACAGATACTTCAACGCACACGGTAGATTCCTAAGGAGAAAGTTGATATCTGGTGGTGTAATCAGTCCAGAGACAAAAATTTAAATTACAATTGATTTCTTTTGGCCACAAGTAAATGAATCTACGCAATCATTTAGCCTTATGACAGTTACCTCCCCTTTTAACTCACAAAAGCTATTAAAAGGATTATTTGGCTAACATCCGCAAAGAGCTTAAAAGACAGGTACTGTGTTCTGAAAAGGAATGACCTAAGAGAATTTTCTTTAGCTATCACTGCTGATGTCTTTCTCCACAAACTAACATGGACTGAAAGTGCTTCAAAAGTCAAACTATTAACTAAAGGGAAAGGCAGGATGTGACATCCAGGCAGATGCAGAAAGAGGTAGAGAAAATATTTCTACTTCGGGCTACGGCTGTATGTGAGGTGGAACAGAAAACAAGTGGGCAGAGCAGCACAGGGAGTTGCATGGGAAGATTTAGTCTGTTCCACAAAGAGATGTCTAATGTTAGCAACCAAGCCTTGGGGATGGACACATCATAAGGCCCCACCTGGAATACTGCGTCCAGTTCTGGAGCCCCCAACACAAGAGAGACCTGGAGCAGCTGGAACAAGTCCAGAGGAGGCCACCAGGATGATGCAAGGGCTGGAGCAGCTCTGCTGTGAGGACAGGCTGAGAGAGTTGGGGCTGTTCAGCCTGGAGAAGAGAAGGCTCCGGGGAGACCTTCTAGCGGCCTCCCAGTACCTGAAGGGGCTCCAGGAAGGCTGGGGAGGGACTTTGGCCAAGGGCAGGGAGTGAGAGAACAAGGGGAAATGGGTTTAAACTGAAAGAGGGGAGGTTTAGATTAGATATTAGGAAGAAGTTCTTCACTGTGAGGGTGGTCAGACACTGGAACAGGTTGCCCAAGGAAGCTGTGGCTGCTCCTCCCTGGAAGTGTTGAAGGCCAGGTTGGATGAGGCTTTGAGCAACCTGGTCTAGTGGAAGGTGTCCCTGCTGATGGCAGGGGGGTTGGGACTGGATGATCTTTAAGGTCCCTTCCAAACCAAACCATTCTATGATTCTATGATCTTGGCTCTTCTCAGTGGTTAAGAGGGGTCCAGGTGCTGTGGTGTGACTCTTCCTCTATCACACCTGCTATAGGTTTTGGGGAAGAACTGCACCTATTCCACACCGAATTCCACATGGGGCTTACCCCAACTAAACCATCCTTTATGTGCCTTTTATTTTTTTTTTTTTTTTTCCATGAAAAAACTAAGGAACTCTCAGGGCAAAAGGCTGAGGCTGAATGAGCTTGTCCAGAAGTAGCAGCAGTCAGCTTCTAGCCACCAACTTTCACAGGGGTTTTCTGCCTGGTCATACATGATTACCAGAGGGGGGCCAGCCAGAGTATTGCGTCCAGGCCTGGAGCCCCCAACACAAGAAAGATGTGGAGCTGTTGGAGCCGGTCCAGAGGAGAGCCAGGAAGATGATCCAAGGGCTGGAGCCCCTCTCTGCTGAAGAAGGGTTGAGGGAGCTGGGCTTGTTTAACTTGGAGAAGAGAAGGCTCCAGAGAGACCTCACTGTAGCCTTCCAGTACCTGAAGGAAGCTTAGAAACAGGAGGGAGAGAGACTTTTTCCATGGGCAGAGAGTGACAGGACAAGCAAAGAGAGGGGGAATTTAGGTTGGATATTAGGAGGAAATTTTTCACCCAGAGGGTGATGAGGCACTGGAACACGTTGCCCAGAGAAGCTGTGGATGCACCATCCCTGGAGCCATTCAAGGCCAGGTTAGATGGGGCCCTGGGCAGCCTGATCTAGTGGTTGGCAACCCTGTCCACAGCAGGGGGGTTGGAACTGGATGAGCTTTAAGGTCCTTTCCAACCCAAAGCATTCTGGGATTCTAGGATTCCATGACTACTCCCACCCAGATGTGGCAAAGGAACACGTTGGGTGTTTTGGGGGAGGAAGCTGCTGAGAGCTGGCTGCTGCCATTTCCAAAACAATTAATTTGGCTCACATCTAGCTCTTGAGTTGTCTTCTTCCTCTTCTGGAAAGGAGGTCACTAAGAGTAAGGTCATAGACAAGATGAGTGGTCCCAGCAGACCATAGGTCATGTACTGTGGCCTGAGAGAGAAATCATGACACCAAAGTACTGATGGATGGAAAAGACAAACACTCATGTCCCTTCCAGTCAGCCACCCCAAACCTCTTAAAGATAGTTCTACACCAAAACACTTCCCTGTTAAATCTCTTAACTGCATTTAAAACATTTTCCCTGAAACACAGTCACAAAAAATATGAGATCATGTTGTTGACTTATAGCCAAAATTTGGAGTTTAAAACAGAGAGCTGTTTTGTTTTCCAAAGAGGAACAAATTAAGATTTAAATATATACAAACTTTCTGAAGGTCAGAGAGGCTAATGATAGAGAACTGGATTCCTCAGAGAAAGATTTCCCTCCAGGGTGAGGAGTGTGGAAGAAACAAAGAACAAAACCCACCAAAGAAAGAGAAGATCACCTTCCATCATCGTGAAGAGCAGTATTAAAACTGGAACATGAGGAGATGAGATAGCCAAAGAAAAAGCTGCAGTAACTCAGGTGTGAGATGACAAAGGCAGGACAATGATATTAGTGATACTAATGGAAGAGAAAAAAAATGGTACAGACCTCTGATGTTATAAATGAAGAGTCATTAGGATCTAGCCCAACTCTGGGATGTGAACAGAGGAGGAAGAAGGAACTTTTCCAAGAGACTCCAGATCTGTGAGCGCAGACAGGGGACGACAGCATGTCAGCAGAAATAAACAGGAGAGAGTTCATGAGAAAATAAAGAGGAATTCTCAATTTTGGGGGATGTTAAAGGTTGAGGCAGCACTCTGACAGTCTGAATGCAACCACAAACTGTTGCAGACAGAACCCAGCAGTAAGGCAGGTCGGGGAATCCTCAGGGTTTGGATTTGTGAAAGCAAAAGCAGTTCCAGAGAAAGGAGAGGAAGCAAGAGCTTCCTCCGGCTGGTGCCAGAACAGAACGGCTGCTATTGAAAAGGGTCACAAACAGTCTTTCACTCAACGATGGTCTAAAGTTCAGTGGCACAGAAATGCCATCCCTGCCCCCACACACACATATAAATGTTGCTTAAATTTTTTTTTTTTCCTTTTTGGTAATTTAAGGGCACGTTAGACGAGAAACAAGCAACCCCTGACCTATAATTTTAGCCAAAAAAGTTCAGCCCCGAACAATGTAACTTCTGCCACCAACAAATGATGATTCTAAAATCATGGATCAATATTTCTCTTCCCCTCAGTCTTCTTTCAGCATAAACCAAAGCAGCAAACCAGGTTGGATCACAGCAGCAAAAGCAGGTGTCACCACAATCTAGAGCTTGATATGCAAGTAAGAACTTACAAACCTTTGCCTTTCTCTCATTATTCATTAAATAAATTATCTGCTAACACAGGGAAAAAACACGACCAGCTCCTTTCCTATTTCTGGTCCAGACAATAAAAAAAAATATGCAATATTAATATGGAAATCATGGCCACAGTTGTGGAATCAGATGTAATGAACAATCCTGTCCCCAGCTTAAGTTGCTATAAAGGCAGCCTAAATTTACAATGGATGAGTCTTCCCAGCAATCTGTTTTTCAGACATTAAAAATCTCATTTTCTCAGTGCCAAGGACAAGTGGAAGTATGAAGCACTGGAGTATCAACTCTGCATTTGTCTCACTTGACATGAAATCATTCTCATTTCAGTTCAGATTTTTAATACATTCTTGGGATCCACTTCACTTTTTCTTCATTCCTCACTGTATGCAATTAAATGTTTTGAAGTGTAGTTCATGCTGATCCACAACACGGTGCAGAGGCAAGGAGGAGGAAGTCACTCGGTAGAGATGAGGCTGATATCACCTTGTTTGGAACATAAATTCATTTTCCCTTTTAATTTCTGAGTGAGTCACAAAGTAAAAAAGTAATTTGTATTTCACTAATACCTTCCTTGGTCAGCTCTTAAAAAAGGCTTTACAAGTAACAAATTAAAAGCTTTTGTCCTTGGGCAAGAGAAACATCATCATTTTGTCAGTAAAGCATGAACAGAGGGGGCTTAATTCTTGGCTTGAAGCCACACAGAATCGTAGTGGTTGGAAAATACCTTTAAGATCATCAAGTCCAACCATAAACCCAACACTGACAATTCCACCTCTATGTACCTGAGCACCTCATCTGCCCGTCTGTTAAACCCCACCAGGGAAGGTGACTCCACCAGCTCCCTGGGCAGCCTGTTCCAATGCTTGACCACCCTTTAGGTGAAGAAATTTCTCCTCATATTCAGTCTAAACAGGAAAGTATCAGTGGCTGAACAAGGTACCTGCCTAAGGACACAGACCCCACTTAGACAACAGGACTATTAACAAACCAGCTATTGAAATGCAGAAGAACCAAAGTTTCAGCTTGTTGATAAACCTGGTGCATTCAATGGTGAAGAGAACCTGCAAATTCAACCCCAAGAATTAAGCTCCACCAACTGCTGAACTCCCAGCAAAGGCAGATTCCCAACCCTATGCACAATGACAAACTAATCCTCTCTTCAAAGCAACACAAAAAGGTCAATATTTGAGTATTTTACTTAAGGTACAGCTAAAGGTTTGTAAGAAACCTTGGGTCTTCTGGCTGGACTCTGTGTGTGTACTATGCATAATAACAAACTGATCCTCTCTTCAAAGCAACAAAAAATGTCAACATTTGAGTCTTTTACTTAAGGTCTGTAAGAATCCTTGGGTCTTCTGGCTGGACTCTGTGTGTGTGTGTGTGTGCACATGTCTATAAACACGGGCCATTGCATTTCATCTCCTTCACCTTCTCTTCACTGAGGGCAGCATAAAGTAAAAGGTTGCCCAGAGAAGCTGTGGCTGCTCCTCCCTGGAAGTGTTGAAGGCCAGGTTGGATGAGGCTTTGAGCAACGTGGTCTAGTGGAAGGTGTCCCTGCTGCTGGCAGGGGGGTTGGAACTGGATGATCTTGAAGGTCCCTTCCAGCCCAAACCAGTCTGGGATTCTAAGATTGCGTTGCTCATTTAGCAACAATTCTTGACAAGAGCTCTTTGGGCACCTTCTTGAAGGTCTGCAGAAGACCATGCTCAACGTAGAGATCAATGTACTAACCTGAAGTAATAATATTACAATATTGAAATAACTTGGAGCCTGGAGACTTAAGAAACAACTCTTCTCTTTGCCTTGCAGTACAACGACTGCACAAAACTGGATGCTGCACGTCACCAAGCCACAGCGCGTTCTCAGGAGGTGGAACTTCTTAAAGAAGGTTCTTAACCTTGCTGCTTTCCAGGGCACAGATGTAACACATCCTCAAGTCATATGTCACAGCGTTGGGGTTTTTTACTTTTTTCTTTTTTTTTTCTTTTTTCTTTTTCTAATAGACTTATTTTGGGAAAATGGGCCACAGAGTCCTAGATTAGCTTTAGTATTTTGGACTCTAGTCCTACTTTTGTACATATACCGAGATAAATTCATCGGTAGGTTTTGATACAAACGCAGGACTTGGAGTTTTAAAAGCACTGGGTAAACAACCGCGTGTCTGAACATCTCCCAAGAATAAGGGGCTCTAAGCTAGCAAAGAAAGGCTTAACAGGATCTGCTGTCTGCAATCTGAAACCAGACACATTCAAACTAGAATTCAAGTGCAAATTTGTAATGGAGAAGGTGATTAAGCACTGGAATGAACTCGAGTGGATGGATCCTCCGTCACTTGCTGGTTTTGAGGCAAGATATCTCCTGGACACAAGTCAAACCAGGTAACAGATTTGTTTTCATAGAATCATAGAATCACAGAATGGTTTGGGTTGGAAGGGACCTTCAACCTCATCCAGTTCCAACCCCCCTGCCAGCAGCAGGGACACCTTCCACTAGACCACGTTGCTCAAAGCCTCATCCAGCCTGGCCTTCAACACTTCCAGGGAGGAGCAGCCACAGCTTCTCTGCCCAACCTGGGACACTGTCTCACCACCCTCACAACAAACAATTTCTTCCTCACATCTCAGCTCCATCTCCCCTCTGCCACTTTCAAGCCATCACCCCTTGTTCTCTCACTCCCTGCCCTTGGACAAAGTCCCTCCCCACCCTTCCTGGAGCCCCTTCAGGTACTGGGAGGCCACTAGAAGGTCTCCCTGGAGCCTTCTCTTCTCCAGGCTGAACAGCCCCAACTCTCTCAGCCCATCCTTGTAGGAGAGGTGCTCCAGCCAGTTACTCCAGAAGTCTCAAAGATAAGTAAGAGGCAATGCAGTCCCAATAAAAAAAGCACATGATCATTATTGCTTTATCCTTAATAGCAGCTGCAAAATGAAGAGTTCTGATCAAGATACATCTACAGACACATTCCAGCAGAGAACCCCAGGTTATATTTTCATTATTGCTTACAAGTGAGCTTCAAGCCTTAATGTACCAAGCACCTACCCTGTTGTATCTCCTCAACTCCAGTATGTTGTCCCCTCCAATCATGTCTAAAAATGTGCCTGGAACCAAAGGCCAGACATGAATTAGCTTTTCTGCCTAAAATTATAAGTGAATCTCGACAGCGGAAGACTGACAGCGAGGCACAAGAACTCATGGCTAACAGGGACAGCTAACGGCTACTAAAAAGTCCACTTCTCTAATGATCAAACAGGTCATCTTAGTCCTCTTGGACCAGTGTGAGGACTGAAATGGATGAGAAAGAGCAAGATGGTCATTTACACGTAAGAGAGAATTTAAGGAGATGGTGACTCTCAGTTGAGGGGTTCAGATCAAAATGCCTGATGCTGCATTGCAACAGAGCAGAAACTGTCATGAAATTAGTAACTGCAGGTCAGAAGACAAGTGAGAGCAGAAAGCTGAAGGAGCAGACCCATCCCAGCTAACTCCTACAGGACAGGCTGAGAGAGTTGGGGCTGTTCAGCCTGAAGAAGAGAAGGCTCCGGGGAGACCTTCTAGCGGCCTCCCAGACTTTGGCCAAGGACAGGGAGTGAGAGAACAAGGGGTGATGGCTTTAAAGTGGCAGAGGGGAGATGGAGCTGGGATGGAGATGAGGAAGAAATTGTTTGGTGTGAGGGTGGTGAGACAGTGTCCCAGGTTGGGCAGAGAAGCTGTGGCTGCTCCTCCCTGGAAGTATTCAAGGCCAGGCTGGATGAGGCTTTGAGCAACCTGGTCTAGTGGAAGGTGTCCCTGCTGCTGGCAGGGGGGTTGGAACTGGATGAGCTTGAAGGTCCCTTCCAACCCAAACCATTCTATGATTCTATGAACTACAACAGACAAGTCAAACCCTAAAGTAGAGTGAAGATTTAAAGCACTCATGTGCCAACAGTAGGGATCATACCTTGAACTCTGAGGATACAAACGCTGTAAGGCATATACGTTAATTTGGACAAAACCGCAGATGGGAGATTGCCAAGTCCTCGAATCCAAGTCTGGGCCAAACATACAATAAATGAGAGACTCATTCAAAAAGATCGCAATTAACACTAATTACCTTGACAGTTTTCTGCTAGGAATACAGTGACATAGTAGCACTGGATATGCCAACTGAAATGAGATTCTATACTGCCAAGTGTAATGTCTGTGTTCTGCTCACGTGCACTCCATACCTGTGTGGTTATGACCATAATGAGGCTGTAGTTAAAACTTCTCCCCAACTGGAACTGCTCAAATGAATGGACTTTTCATAAGCGCAGTTAATGACAAAACAAGGGGAAATGGGTTTAAGCTGGAAGAGGGGAGGTTTAGATGAGATATTAGGAAGAAGTTCTTCACTGTGAGGGTGGTCAGACACTGGAACAGGTTGCCCAAGGAAGCTGTGGCTGCTCCTCCCTGGAAGTGTTGAAGGCCAGGTTGGATGAGGCTTTGAGCAACGTGGTCTAGTGGAAGGTGTCCCTGCTGCTGGCAGGGGGGTTGGAACTGGATGATCTTTAAGCTCCCTTCCAACCCAAACCAGTCTATGATTCTATGAATTACTACGCAGTATGCTGTGGAAGAACTTGACCTCTTGAAGTTCCCCAGGTTTCCCATCTCTCTAGTCCAGTTGGTACCAAGTATCAGTTTTGGCAAAGAGGAATTACTTACCCTGTTTCACTGCAATTTGCGTGCAACAGGATGCAGATCAAGCACGCTATGTCCAACAGTGCACACAAGGAATAATAAGGAAAATATTCCTATTAGAGCTTCCAGACCTCAGTGAGGAGCTCACTCATGTTGGAGAACACCCTGACAGGGTTGCCCTGCACATCACACATGGCAAAAAGTACTTGACTGAAGGAAAAGCAGCAGGAGCAGAAGCGCAGCATCCTGCAGGTCTGAGATGGTCAGAAGTGCCTTCAGAACCTTCATTTCATACATAAAGCTTTTATAATCTAATCTCAGTATGCAGTAACAGGACATACAAAGACCAGAAAACACAGTTCTCACAGAATTACACAATCACCTTGATTGGAAAAGCCCTTTAAGATCATCGAGTCCAACCATGAACCCAACACTGACAAGTCCCCTATGACTAACCCATGTCCCTCAGCACTATGTCTACACGACTCTTCAATCTCTCCAGGGATGGGGACTCCACCACTGCCCTGGCCAACCCCTTCCAATGCCTCAGAACCCTTTCAGCAAAGAAACTCTTCCTCACATCCCATCTCAACTAATTAAGGCTACTAGACTCAGCGCTTACAGACTTTGGCTTTGGATTTTACAATCATGTAGGTTTAGATATTGTACTTAAAATAAGTGTAGTCTTCTAAAGAGAGGTCTTCCTCTTTGGCTGCTATTTTTACTCAGACCTGCAGCTTGCTCATACCAAAGAGTATACAAATGTCCACCACAAGGACGAAGGCTCAGTCACCAAGCAGGTCACGGCCAGGGACAGGCAAGTTCAAGAACACGAAAATGGGAAGTACTGCAAAAATACACAACAGCCTCAAGAAAAGGGACCACTCATCTGACTGGACAAGCAGAAATTTTCCTTCATTCATGACCATCCAGGGGACCCCTACGCACCTTAGTAGATGCCACCAACCAAACCTTCTTTATCAGAATTCCAGAAATTGTATTTGCCATCAGGCCATTTGACAGAGATATATTAATTGCACGACGGGGGGGCAGCAAATCCTTGGCAGGTACAGAAACCTGCTGGTACACAGTCCTACGGGAGTACAGAGGTGCCCAAAGCAAGACACATGCACGTTCAGCTGAAGAAACTACACCCAGTTACTGACCTAAGAAAACAAACCAGTAGTGTATCTGTCATTTTCAGTATGAGGAACAAGCACGGAAGAGAAATAATCATAGAATCCCAGAACGGTCTGGATTGGAAGGGACCTTAAAGCTCATCCAGTCCCAACCCCCCTGCCATCAGCAGGGACACCTTCCACTAGACCACGTTGCTCAAAGCCTCATCCAGCCTGGCCTTCAACACTTCCAGGGAGGAGCAGCCACAACTTCCTTGGGCAACCTGTTCCAGTGTCTCACCACCCTCACAGTGAAGAACTTCTTCGTAATATCTCATCTAAACCTCCCCTCTTTCAGCTTAAACCCATTTCCCCTTGTTTTGTCGTTAACTGCCCTTTGGAAAAGTCCCTCCCCAGCTTTCTTGTAGGCCCCAAGTAATAATGTCTTACGATCCTGTGTGGAACATAAAAGTAGTAAGAGGAATGTGGCATCATTTAGCAACAGCAAATGTATCACATAACATTTAAGAAAGTATCACCTTTTTAAAAATAGGTTTTAGATTTAAGATCATCATCTTCTTTTCCCAAACAGTCATGTGACAACACTCTGTACAAACAATACACTAGTCAGGAACTTTACCAAACATTAAATGATGTTCTGAAAAGCTCTGCAAGCTCTCAGTTACTTGTAATAAAATAAGCATGCAATTTTTTTCCATCCCCAAACAAGTTTGCATAAAACAATGCCATAAAAGGAGACTGGCAGCACAGCAGACTGGCCAGTGTCTGCCCTCTGCCCTACAGCTGAAGGTAGGTTTGATGGACAGTCACAGGGCACCCATCTGTTGGTCACTTAAGAATACGATTCGTTCTTAGAGAACCTCCATGTCCACCAGTGATGCTGGAACTGGGCTGGGATCTGGCAGATGTGTCCTCACTGCAGCAGGAGATCAAACAACTCTCCTTGTCCCTCTCCATCCCCATGCCCTTGACAACCTGTTGTGCTTAAAACACTGATCTATGGCTCTACTCTCTTCCTCTCTGATGACCCAGACTTTCATCAGGTCCACCTCTAAAGGTCTAATCCACATCAAGCCAACAGTCCAGTTCAAGATTTCTCTTTCACATGCTCTGGCAGAAAGCCTGGGGAGCTCCCACCCCTGCAGAGGAACGTGGTGCAGCAGACACAAGTGAAAGAGGGCAATCATTCTGGCCCAAGGTAAACCTCTACACTGGCAGATTTCTTCTTGAGACACTCCATGTTCTTTCTACCCACTGACTAGTGTAGAAGACACAGGGATTACTTCGGTCAGTAGACAAGCAGTGATGAAAATATTCTGGTTACACTGGTGTTACGAAAATAAAACGTAAAACGGGAGTATTTAGCAGTATGTTTCCAGAATTTCAGGGTTTGAGGTGTTGCATTATTTCGAACAGCATGCCTGAAAAAGAACAATATCTGTCCACAAAAGTGACATTTATTTGTTTGTTTGAGGTTGAGTTGGCCTTGCGGCCCAGAAGGCCAACCGCATCCTGGGCTGCACCCAGAGCAGCGTGGGCAGCAGGTGGAGGGAGGGGATTCTGCCCCTCTGCTATTCTCTCATAAGGCCCCTCCTGGAATGCTGTGTCCAGTACTGGAGCCCCCAACATAAGAGAGACCTGGAGCAGCTGGAACAAGTCCAGAGGAGGCCACCAGGATGATGTGAGGGCTGGAGCAGCTCTGCTGTGAGGACAGGCTGAGAGAGTTGGGGCTGTTCAGCCTGGAGAAGAGAAGGCTCCGGGGAGACCTTCTAGCGGCCTCCCAGTACCTGAAGGGGCTACAAGAAAGCTGGGGAAGGACTTTTCAGAAGGGCAGTTAATGACAAAACAAGGGGAAATGGGTTTAAGCTGAAAGAGGGGAGGTTTAGATGAGATATTAGGAAGAAGTTCTTCACTGTGAGGGTGGTGAGACAGTGTCCCAGGTTGGCCAGAGAAGCTGTGGCTGCTCCTCCCTGGAAGTGTTCAAGGCCAGGTTGGATGAGGCTTTGAGCAACGTGGTCTAGTGGAAGGTGTCCCTGCTGCTGGCAGGGGGGTTGGAACTGGATGATCTTTAAGGTCCCTTCCAACCCAAACCAGTCTGTGATTCTATGATTCTAAGTACACCCCGCACAGAAACCTCACACACTCTTTTACACTTCTGACCAAATAAAAAAAGTAATTAAAAATTCCTAAGCACCTATGAGAAGTGGCAATAACATTGCAGCAAACATCAACTGGATGCTTGAGGAACAGCAAGCAGCTACATCCCCGTTCTGTCCCTTTAGCCTTGACAGCATGTCCCAGATGGAGATCACTCACCGACTACATATTATTCTTGCAAAGGTCTTCTCCTGCTTAATATATGACCGGGGATTTATAGGAGTGACTGTCTGGAACGTTGCTTCACAACGCTAATAGCCAAGTTCCAAGAAATCATTCCTAATACAGCAAAACGTGCTGAAATATGTGCTCACACTTGCTAAACCTGTAATCCCAGTTTGTTCTTTTCTTTCTTGTTTTTTTTTTCTTTTCCCCTCCACCTAAGAAGTGCTCTAAATTTAGTAGGAATGATTCACTCAGTGCAGTTTTGCTTGTTTTATTTATTTATTTAATTAATAAATTTTTTTTAACACTTGGAATCCATCTTGGATGACATCTAACAGGAAAATTGGAGGAGAGAAGCAGAATCTGGCTTTGTAAAGAAAAGCCAGCCGATTAAACACAGCATCTTCTGTAACTTTGTCCTAACTTCAGTATCTCTATAACTTGGCAATTTCCTCCTGCAATAAACAGCAGATACAGGGCAGATACACACCCAACCAGTATTCTGGTGTTACTTGCACTGGGTTCAGGCCAAAAAAGAGCCAATCCCTGTGGTCTTCAGACATACTCCATCCTCAGATGGTCTGCTCTGGCATGAGCCAACTGTAGGAGCCTCCTGTGTGGTTCTCAACCGAACCATTTTAACCTTACAGTACCTGAAGGGGCTCCAGGAAGGCTGGGGAGGGACTTTGGCCAAGGGCAGGGAGTGAGAGAACAAGGGGTGATGGCTTGAAAGTGGCAGAGGGGAGATGGAGCTGAGATGTGAGGAAGAAATTGTTTGGCGTGAGGGTGGTGAGCCAGTGTCCCAGGTTGTCCAGAGAAGCTGTGGCTGCACCTCCCTGGAAGTGCTGAAGGTCAGGCTGGATGAGGCTTTGAGCAACAAAGTGGTCTAGTGGAAGGTGTCCCTGCTGCTGGCAGGGGGGTTGGAACTGGATGAATTTTAAGGTCCCTTCCAACCCAAACCATTCTAGGATTCTAACCAGAGCGAGCAGCCCCTTTGCCTTGTACACGGCAGGCTTGGGAACAAGGACTATACACCTGTTAGTACATTTTGCTTAAAAACACCAAAAATCCACCCTCCTTTGAGGCTTCAATTATGGAAGTCTCCAATTCTTCTGGTCTCATTCATAACTTTGGGGGCTTCTCCTAGAACTCATGATCTTTGCTGGAGACATGGAGGAATTGACCCAAGTTTAGGCAAGTTGCATTGCTCAGCCAGGGCTGTGCTCTACCTACCGCCGAAAAAAAGAGTCGTGTCAGTGGCAGAGTTTGACCACAGAATCCCAGACTGGTGGGGGTTGGAAGGGACCTCAGGAGATCATCCAGTCCAACCCCCCTGACAAAGCAGGCTCCCTACACCAGGTTGCACAGGAAAGTGTCCAGGTGGGTTTGGAACATCTCCAGAGATGGAGACTCCACACTCTCTCTGGGCAGCCTGTCCCAGGGCTCTGGCACCCTCACAGGAAAGAAGTTTTTCCTCATGTTTAGGTGGAACCTCCTGTGTTCCAGTTTGTGCCCATTGCCCCTTGTCCTGTCACTGGGCACCACCCAGAAGAGCCCGGCCCCATCCATTTGGCCCCCACATTTCAGATCTTTATAGACATTGATCAGATCCCCTCTCAGGCTGCTCTTCTCCAGGCTGAACAGTCGCAGCTCTCCCAGCCTTTCCTCACATGGGAGATGCTCCAGACCCCTCATCATCTTTATGGCCTCTACTGGACTCTTTCTAGATGCAGAACTCCAGCAGGTGGCTTTTGACACATGGAAGGTGACTCGGAAGGAGGCAGGCAGAAGAGCAGATGACAGCTTTGGGACAGCACTGTAGAACTATTACAGCAAAACTTTGCTAAATATATCTGCAGTGTAAAGTAGGTGGGTCAGAACATACCTCCAAGAGAAATCCGTATTTGGAAGCACAGCCCAAGTGGGAAGCTATATGTTCAAAGGAGGTATAAGCATAAGGGCTTGAAGCAAGAACACTTGAAGGATTTGGAGTTTCCCTTCCCCCCCTCACACATACACATTCAAGACAAAAGCACAAAGCAAACCTGCAACATAAAATACTCTTTAGGAAGCAGGCCACAAAAATAAACAGACGCACAGAGAGGTGAACTGACCTCCAGTCTTAATCACAATTATTCAGGAAGCTTGGAACTACAGACTCCCAGAATTGCCTCGATTGGAAAAGACCTTTAAGATCATCAAGTCCCATCATGAACCCAACACTGACCAGTCCCCTATGACTAACCCATGTCCCTCAGCACTATGTCTACACGACTCTTCAATCCCTCCAGGGATGGGGACTCCACCACTGCCCTGGGCAACCCCTTCCAATGCCTCAGAACCCTTGCACCAAAGAAATTCTTCCTCACATCCCATCTCAACTGCCCTGGCCACAACTTCAGCCCATTTCCTCTTGTCCTGGCCCTTGCTCCTTGGTTGAACAGACCCACCCCCACCTCTCTCCACCCTCCTTTCAGGGAGTTGTAACAGAATCACAGAACCAAATCAAGACTCTGAGCTCCCAACTTACATCCTCTCACCTGCGACTGGGCTGAGATTCAGCAACTCAGCCCACGTGTGTCACGTAA
>NW_010317728.1:14320-17237 GCF_000700745.2 Antrostomus carolinensis
GACAGTTACTTCCAGAGAGCAGACTACTCTCAGAGCTACATAAAACAGAATAATAACTCCAATATTTAGAATCCACTAAGATCAGGGAAAAAAGGAGAAAACAGACAAGTTTTATGATGGATAATTCTGAAAAACTGATGAATTTTGTTGGGCTGCGATGGAGTTCTGCTGAATTCTCTTAGAACAGGAAAACCACCTTCAGCTGTGGGAAGGTATTGGAAGCATTGATAAAAGCCAAAATTGCAGAACATTTGGAAATGCATAATTTAGTAGAGGACATCCAGTACAGATTCATAAAAGGAAGGTCATGCCTGACAAATCTGCTGAAATCCTTTTTATTATACGACCAAATCGTTAGGTTAGACAAGAGTGAAACAGTGGACATCAGTTATCAGGATCTCAGGAAAGCATTTGATTTTTTTTACAACTCAGACTGATTTAAAAAGTCGTAAAGCACCATGCAGGGAAAAGGAATTGAAATGGTTTTAAAGAACATTTTAGGGATAGGAAGAAAAACAACGCAGTGAGTGGAAGGAGTCTGAAACAGAGAGGGGTAAAGGTCAGTCTGCTGGAAGGTGTCCCTGCTGATGGCAGGGGGCTTGGAACTGGATGATCTTTAAGGTCCCTTCCAATCCAAACCATTCTATGATTCCATGATTCTATGAAAAATGGGCTCCAAGAAGGGAAAAACTTCAGCTCAGCTACCATTTTACAGGCAAAAATACCCAAGTTTGGTGAGACAACTGCAGAAGAGTGTTACTAGCGGTTGTTAAATCAGGAGGAAATCAGGTGTAGAAAGATGGATGAGCCAGGCTGGGTATCTGACAAAAGGACATGAACGGAGCTGCACCAACCTGTGGGATTCACTTGTACTAGAGCTGATGTGTGAAAGGACCTTCTGGCTGGGACTCTGCCTTCATTTTAAAGAGGATTCAATAATTTGATGGTCGTTAATAAAATCTGCAGCTATGCATGTTGTAGTAATGATATGGGTAATTAAATCCGAAGCTTCTGGGAATTAAGCTGATAGCCTGGAAGGGTCAAAAAGAAAACTCCTCTTGTACTTAATCAGAGGAATAGCTCTGCAACTCTCTAGGCACATTAATTGTCCAGTACTGACCACTACTTGACACACAACACTACATCACATGGACCACTAGACTGATCCAGCTGGAGTCTCCACAAAAATTGCTACGGCTTAGGAAGAGATTCTTTGCTGTGAGGGTGGTGAGACAGTGTCCCAGGTTGTCCAGAGAAGCTGTGGCTGCTCCTCCCTGGAAGTGTTCGTGGCCAGGTTGGATGAGGCTTTGAGCAACCTGGTCTAGTGGAAGGTGTCCCTGCTGATGGCAGGGGGGTTGGAACTGGATGAGCTTGAAGGTCCTTTCCTACCCAGACCAGTCTGTGTTTCTATGATTTCACATATGACACACCAACAGAAACAGTGTTTTTGGACCTGCACAAAACCAGTTTGGTTTGGTGAGCTCCTCTTAGGCAGTGTTGCACAGACAAAAGTATTTCCACTTATCCTGAGACTTTCAGTGAGCTGTTGGTAGTACCTTCTCCTGAAAACTGCCAATTATTCTCATCACTGGCAGACTGGAGATGAAGTCTGTCACTTGATGACGATGCAAGAAGTTTTTATCCTTGTCTTTTCTTTCCTAAGAGAGTAGCAAATCTTTACAATGTCCTCATAAGCCGGGGTAAAACTCTCTACAGAGAACTAAGCCTCAGCAACACACTACTTGGCTCAAGGTCACCTGGGATAAAGATGAGAACAGAACGTGGATCTTCTGATTCCTCTACTCCTGTGCCCTGAATACCAGACCATAGTGCTGCTGCCACCACCTGTGGGGACAAGCCTTTCAATCTTTAAGGCTGTCAAAACCCAGCAGCTTTTCTAAGCACTAAAAATCACTTGAAATAAACTTCAGTTTCAAAAAAATAAAAGTTATAGGAGAACAGGTGGACTCCTGTGACACCAGAATTCTTCAATGCACAAAGAGTCTTTCATCTCGCTGTTCTACACAGCACCTTTAAATATTCTTCTACATAAAGGCATGGATATGCAAGAGCAAAAGAATAACCGAGAAACAGTAATCCCTACCAGATCAACTGTGCTTTATCTACACAGATTCTGCTTTCATAAAAGCACAGAGGAAAGAGGGGAGGGGGACGGGGGGGGGGAAAGACAAGTACATTCTTATTGTTTTCTGAAGCTTAAAATAACCACAAAGTGAGAAAAATCAAAGCTGTTCTATGGAACAACTAGGGGAGAAAAAAAAAAAAAGGATCTCTGAGCATTTGAGAAAGACAGTAAATGGCAGAAGATGGAATTAGAGATGTAGCGAGTGCTATGGTCACCACACTTAGATCCTAAATTTGGTCTATGCTGAAACCAGTGTGGTTTAAATGGGAAGCAACTGCTAGGATGTATGTGGCCCATATACAATTATAGCTGTCTTTGGCAGCAAAGGCTACACTTATGGCCACCATTACACACTCCATTTGCACTTGCTGACTTCTCTGAAAACTTTCTCTTTTTTTTTCTTTTTTCTTTTTCTTTTTTTCTCTGAAAACTTTCTTTTTTCTTCTTTTTTTTTTTTCCCAGAGGAGGCCACCAGGATGATGCGAGGGCTGGAGCAGCTTTGCTGTGAGCACAGGCTGAGAGAGTTGGGGCTGTTCAGCCTGGAGAAGAGAAGGCTCCGGGGAGACCTTCTGGTGGCCTCCCAGTACCTGAAGGGGCTCCAGGAAGGCTGGGGAAGGACTTTTCCTAAGGGCACTTAATGACAAAACAAGAGGAAATGGGTTTAAGCTGAAAGAGGGGAGGCTTGGATTGGATATCAGGAAGAAGTTCTTCACTGTGAGACACTGGAACAGGTTGCCCAAGGAAGCTGTGGCTGCTCCTCCCTGGAAGTGT
>NW_010317728.1:17305-19094 GCF_000700745.2 Antrostomus carolinensis
GAACTGGATGATCTTTAAGGTCCCTTCCAATCCAAACCATTCTATGATTCTATGAAATATAATGCAAATGAACACAGGCATTTCTGCAGGAAACTTGCTAACTGTGAGAGACACAGAAAGCAAAAGGATGGGAAGGATTAGAACAAATCATCTGGACTGAAGACAGGCAGAGATGCCATCAATTTATTCTCCTAGCTGATTGATCATGGAGGTTTTTCCACCTCCAGAAACAAGCAGAAAATGCATGATCTGCTATAGTTGTTTGTGAAGCAAACATTTGTGCTTAGCTTTAAACACAGCGTCCAGCCTGGTGCCAGGGGAAGCAGCAGGAAAGTGGCCAAAATGATAGCTAGAAAACATTCATTTCTCCCTCAAATTCAGACATTTCCTGTTTTCCAAAGCGTTGAGCTGTCCCGTAACATCAATGTGCTGTTCAGCTACTTCCCCTTGCTCCCAAAACAAACCAGTGCCACATCCAGGGTTTGTGTGCACCTGTATCTGCTGGACTGACAATCTACAGAAAGCTCTGAAAAACCCAAACACCTCCTCTTAACCAAAAAGCTTCCGAGCCACAACACAGCTTCTTTTCTAAAAACCCCTTTGCACAAACATTTTCTTGGAGCTGTTTTCCTGAGCTGAGCTCTCGGCCCTTTCATGCAGTCAAGCAGTCTTAAGGTATCTCCTCGCTCCTGTCCAAACAGGTCAGGTACCTACCAGCTCAAACAGCAGTTCAAAAGAGATCGCCTGAGAGCAAGGTTGACTTGGCTTCAAAGCTGCAGACCACTCTGTTGTACAGCGATAACACGATGAACAGAAACCATCTGAGGAATTATTCCAGCCCTGACTTTCATCATTTCTAGACGTTGTCTTTCTGTGACTCTGTCTCCATCCTACATCCTGTATTTTCAAAGATCAGGGAAGATTTTTTTATCTAATTCACCATTCAGACTTCTGGATGGGTTTTTTATAACTATATATTTTTATCTATACAAACACACTTTATTTTACACCCAAATAAAATACAGAATCCATTAACCTCATCCCATTCAACCCCGCCACTCCAAAAAAGAGAGGAGCAGCTATCGGAGAGAATCGCAAGACCCTGGCATTTTACACACACGTGTAATTCAGATATGAATTAAAGTGACAATGGTTGCCAATTAAAAAAATCAGAAACTTTCTCTCCAGCTCCCTGAAAGGATGGGTGGAGAGAGGTGGGGGTGGGTCTGTTCAAACAAGGACCAAGGGACAGGACAAGAGGAAATGGGCTCCAGTTGTGGCCAAGGGCGTTGAGATGGGATGTGAGGAAGAATTTCTTTGCTGAAAGGGTTGTGAGGCATTGGAAGGGGTTGCCCAGGGCAGTGGTGGAGTCCCCATCCCTGGAGGGATTGAAGAGTCGTGTAGACATAGTGCTGAGGGACATGGGTTAGTCATAGGGGACTTGTCACTGTTGGGTTCATGGTTGGACTCAATGATCTTAAAAAGCTTCTCCAATTGAGGTAATTCTGGGATTCTGTGGATGGATGCTTCTGTCCCCTCCATTGCCAGTTGTTGTGGTACCGCAGATGAGCAGGCAGCATCCTCCCAAAACGTGCTTCAAGGGCACAGCTGTATCATCAAAGGTGGGAACTGTACGTTCCCTGTACATCCTCCTGCAAGCCAGACTACTAACAAATTGTAAACAGTTGTAATTCGAAAAGATCTGTGCAGTACCTCCTATGTACCAGTGACACTAACAACTGGCAATAACAGCAAAAAGCTGGGTGATGAGTGGATTGAGAGCAGCTCT
>NW_010317729.1:0-206 GCF_000700745.2 Antrostomus carolinensis
TCTCCACGATGTTCCCCAGGTGAGTGAACTGCTTGGAGTAATTCACACACATCTAGGAGGAAGAGGAGGGAAGAGGAAGGCTGTGGGGTTGGGGGAGGAGTGGAGATCACCAGGTGGACACCCCAGTGATGGATCTGGCCGATGCCGCGCTCGCCGGGTGTCCCAGAGGTCTCACCCTGGCTGGGAGGTTCCGTTTGCAACCAAAA
>NW_010317730.1:0-6980 GCF_000700745.2 Antrostomus carolinensis
CTCTAGCCAGGGTCAACCCACCACACCAAGACATTCTTGCTGCCTGTTTACCTTTAAATTATCTGTCTTCCATTATCATCCTTCAAAGTCTACTTTTTTCTATTCAAATTGTCCTTTCAATTCTTTTATAAGGCAGCAATGGAAAGATAATATAATTGCCTTTAATTATTTAAGCATTTGTATTGTTCTACATTTTTAGCTGTCTTCTTTCACAGATGATTAAAACAAAACTTATCATTTGAAAGCTTTCTCTTACATTTCTCCATTTGAAAACAGTCCTTTGCAACACAGAGTTCTTGTTATTAAATTGTTTAGTTTTATCCAGAAAACTAACAATTTTGGTATTGTAACATTTGTTCTGACCTCAAATTTGCACTGATGCTTAGTGAATACTTTTTACTGCAGTAAAAAATGCTTTCTTTTGAATAGGCACAAAGTGGTTTACCTGAAACAATTTTGGAGGACCAAAAGAGTTATCTTTTCAAATAATCTATATCTATCTATTTTTTCAAGGCAGAATTGTAAAAGTCCATGTTAAGAGGACTTTTTCCTTAAAAAAATAACACTGTTCCAGTTTTTAAAACGTTTCAATGTAAAATCTCTTATTTATTTCATTTAGTCAACGAGAAGTCTTGCAGTGGCAAAGAAATGCTGGGGTTCCAAAATGCAGATATACAACCTTGTTGAAATATAATTTATATTTACATTTAAAAACCACTAGACAATGGTTGATGGTGACATGATAAAGCTGAAGATAAAAGTTAGGTCCTTTTCAGAACAATGTTTTGGCCATACAATCAAATAGTTTTAACATCTCAAACCATTGAAGTTTAAGGAGTGAACCTAAAAATCCAGTGGAGTTTAAGTTGTCTTAACATTGATGAAACTATCTTTTTCTTAAAGTCATAAAATAAACTTCTAAGACCTCATAATCTGTAAGACTAAGCTTCCGCCTTTCATTAAAACAGCCCATCTAGCCATGATTGCACACTATGTCAGCAACAGGTAGTGAGTTGAAAGCTGTGCTTCAACATAAGTTTGTCCTGCACTATCTGTAATAAAATTGAGGAATTTCATCTCCAGGACCCACTGTCTTACACTTTACGAGACCTAAAACAACCTAAAAAAGTTGAATAAAATTAGGGAAGAAAAGGAAATACAGTAGGTTAGACCAACTGATACAAAATTACTATTGTTTAACACAGTTCACGGTTTTCATTGCTTTTTTTACTTCCCAATAAATCTAGGTAAAGTAGGTATTTATGCTAGATGTACATAAATAAAGTCTAATTTTACCTCAAAGATGAATAAACTACAATGTGTTTTCATTTTGGTCTTTCATCAATTAAAAAAAAAAAAAAAACAGAAAAAAACCCAAACCACCCAAAAAAACAAACCAAAAACAACAAAAAACAAACAGGAGAGCTATAAAAACATCATTGTCTCTCCTCACAGAAAACATGTATCAGCAGAAGAGTGAAAGGGCTGGATTTATTATTTTGGAAAGACCATAAAGAAGAAAACTGTTTCTTAGTCAATACAACTACTGCATCTCCTAGGTTTACTATGGACAAAATCCCTAAATTCTTGTTAAAGTCAATGGGCCTTTGCTGTCATGATTAAATAAATCTGACAGCTAACTCATTCCGAGACAGCGAATTTAATAAAAGGTTTAAAGAACCTATAGCAACTCCTCCTGTCCTCCAGTTAGCTCAACTAATGCATCAGATGTTCAGCATCTGCTGTGTGAAACTAATGACATCCATCATGATAACAAATAAGACTTCATCGTTTCCTTTATTATGCTCACAAAAGATAACACAGCTTCAGAGAAAGTAGTATGCCACATCCTTACAATGAATAGAAGAGCATATCTCCTCTGAGGAAAATGGTGTTACACCGAACTGCATCATCTGAGAGCAAAAAACTTTGACTTTAAACAAAGTTGCCAGACAGTGTGTTCCTTGGGAGATTTTTTGTTGTTACTGAGTTCTAGGATTTTTTGTTCATTTGTTTTTCCCATGGTGGAATTTAGTCATTCATCTTATTAGAATTTTACTTGGGTCTTAAATCTTATTCTGGAGAGCATGCAAACACCTATCAGATCACTGCAGGTTTTGATCATCTTTCAGTTGGTTAAAGCAATGACCAAGCAGAAGGAAGCTCATCTATTTTGTTGCCTTTGCCTCTCCACTGATCAGCTTCTAGAAGGTTGTCACTGCAGAACTGATTTGTTCTTCTGGATCTCCCTGTAGTAAGGAAGTATTGTTATTAAATTTTCAGGTTTATAGCTTTATAAATACAAAGTCAGAAAACCAAGACCCATTATCGTTAATAAAAAAATTGTACCTGAAACTCCTTAAGTCATGTGCTAAGCATTGGCATTTCAAAGTGGTCTTTGGTTTCTAAAAGAGGAATTGTTGGAAGTTGTAGGGGTTTCCCTCATTGTTTTTTGTTTCACTGCATTCCTGTCACATAGACATTCATTAACACTGCAATCCTATGAATAAGCAGAGTTCATACATAGTTCAGTAACATTTTGAAAAGCTATAGGTAGGGTGACTTGCTCCAAAACTATGAATGACCATCTCAGATGACTAGATTAATCTACAACGGGTGACATGGTGTTCTCTTTAACACCTAAATAACTGCTTAAAACCTAGCCCAAGTTAAAAGACAGTGATGTCTAAGTTATTGATTATGATTTGTGAACCTCTAAACAAAACATTGCGAACAAGTTTCTCTCTAATATACCTGCCATAATTAATTAGTACCTGTCATCTTTATTCCTTTCTTAGCCACTTCAGTCAATTCTAGGAGAAAGAGCAAAAACCCTGTAGGTGAGGAGTCACAGCATGGCATTCTCAGCCTAGAAGCAAGCATACCAGATCAAACTATAAAGTGCACCAAAAAGACCGGTGCAGTAACATTGCATTAAGGTTATGATGTGGACATATACACAAGGGAAGGTGGTAATTTAAGCACATCTTTTGCTCCCAAGGCAGCCAGTTGTTAACTTCTCAAAAGTAACATGGTCTTCAGCACTGTTGAGTTCCTACAGATCCTGACAAATTCAGTTTGAAACCTTTAGAACTGGGCCATAAATACAATATAAAGTACTCTCAGGATTTGAAGCTAATATAATATACATACTACACGCTGCAAAACTCTTTTTACTGACCTTT
This sequence comes from Antrostomus carolinensis, assembly GCF_000700745.2. Lineage (NCBI taxonomy): Eukaryota > Metazoa > Chordata > Aves > Caprimulgiformes > Caprimulgidae > Antrostomus > Antrostomus carolinensis. Next base: position 3,186 of record NW_010317730.1, read on the forward strand.
TAGAATATATTTCCTTTGGCATTTTAAGTTATCTTTCCAAGTACAACAAAAACTATTGTCAAAATTAGGTTTTCTTATTTCACCTAACGAACAAAAAACTGATGGGATACCTTACGACCTCCCCAAAATTCTGAATGAAATAATTTGTAGAATAATAGAAATATAGAATGCTAGGTTGGAAGGGACATTAAGGTTCATCTGATTCAACCTTTCCTGGTTAAAGCATGGCAAAATCATGGTCTAGACAACGTGGCCCAGCATCCTGTTCAGCTTAATCATAAAATGGTCTAATTCTGGGGAACCCACCACTTCCCTGGGGCTGATTGTTTTCATTGTGAAAAATTTTCCTCTTGTGTCCAATAGGAATCTTCCCAGAAGTAACTTGTACCCATTACCCCTTGTCTTTCCCATGTGACTACTTGTAAAAAGGAAGTCCTCATCTTCTTTGTAGCCACTCTTTAGGCATTGGAACACTATGCAGCAACTCCTAACCTGAACAAATCCATTCGGTGATGGCATTTCAATTCCCCAATTCAATTCAATTATAAAATAGTGATTTAGAAAATTAATGCATCATCACAATTAGACATACAATAATGCTCTCAGTAGTCATTTTTTATTCATACATTTCAAAGTGAATTAAAAAATAGTACATATTCTTATGCTGCAGGCTGGGAAAGAGATAAAGAAAGGCAATGTGATACATAAAAGAGCACTAAAGGGGCCACTAACAAGGCAAAAATGAAATTGAGTTCGCCTGGGCAGTAGTCTAGCATGCTCATCTACTAGGCTTTTTTTTTTTTTTGCTCTCTTCCGTGTACATATGCCAGTATTAGTTGTTATGAAAGAAAAACAGCTTTCATAAAGTCTTGAATGTCCTTTTATCTAATTAGATAAGTCCCTGCTTTGATACCATTGAGACCAGGAATAATCATATTAGAAATAATTAAGTTTAAAGAGCTGTTGTGAAGGCATATGAAATCCTTATGAAGGGCATTGGTAAACCTGTCTTGTCGTCCTTTTTTATCCCTATTCCTCCAAGAGACCAAGAGATCATTTCAGGTTTAAATTAAGATAATAATGAAACATGCAAAAGCATGTTTCACTTGACATAACATAAGCCTTTGTAGTTTAGCACTGAAGAAGTCCGTCAAGATGGGTAGAATAGCTGTCTTTGAAAATACAGGAAGTAATTGAACAAACTTAGCAAAGTACATAGTGCTTTTATGAAAAAAAGATATAATAAGTCAGTGCAAATAAGGATCAATTTCAGCAACAAAGTTTATGGACTGGCATGAATGTGACTCAGATCAGAGTTCAACATGCATATTGAAAGCTCATGATTCAGGACTGTTTCTATCTGGAGCAATACGAAGAAATGCTTAGACAGTATTATTCATACAGGGAAGTAATTCACCTTCCTCTGAAGTACCATGTTAATAGCAACTGGTGGAAGCAGAATGCCTGATGCATATTGTTATAGATTACTGTCAAATACTAAGTCCTCAGATTCTTACTAGTGTAAAGTAAGAATTTAAACTAGAAAACTCACTGCTATAACAAAGAAATTTAATTCACATCTTCTTCATTCGTATGCAGCTGAAATAAGCTGTTGAGGTCTCAGGAAGTGAGAAAAGGAAGGGGGAGGTAAATCCATTCAAATTAACTCAGCTAATGCATGTTGGACAGCCTCAGGTTATTAAGAAGTGATATTGTATTGTCTGCTCTCTCTTAACTGATGAGATTTCATAAAACCTGTGTTAAGAGCATTCTCAATCTTTCCCCTTTTTTCCTCTTGAATGTCAGTTTACAAAGCATCACATATGCCTAAGATGGCATGCAGAAAATTTGAGTGAGACCAAACTAATGTGAAAAGACAGGAAACATGAGTCTCTGCTAATTCCTTAATGGAAATAATACAACACCTCTTTGGTAAGTACATTTTTGTACATTCAAGTAGATTTGTCCTTTACTGAGGATGCATCTCCTGAAAAAAATAATGCTTCTCATATTTTCTGTCTGTTTGAAATCTGTTGTTGCATCTAGATGATATGTCAGTAGAAAGTATGAGCTTATGCTGATGCGCTTTGCACTTGGGGAAACTTTCAAGACTCACATGGGAGTCATTGTGGCTAACTTAGTGGAAACATCTACTCAAGGTGAAGCAGGGAAAAAATAAACAGAATATCAACTAAAAGAGAGGCATGAAACAGTAGATAAAACACTGTAATCAGATATCTTGAGTAACAGGACCACCAGTCATGTCACATTTAAAAAAGATTGAATGGAATTAGAAATTAAACAAGTAATAAAGATGACTAAATAAATTAGAATTTCCATATATAGATTTTTCTATGACTTGACTCAAGTCTCTTTCTCCTTAACAGCTTCAGAAAATTTGAGTTTGGGATAGAGAGAAATACTAACCTTTTTCAACTGTTCTTGCAATCACAGAGCTTAGGGCACACAGAAAGGCTATATTATGGGTTGGTCCACTATTTTTGCCGTGGGCTCCATATGAAAGCTCACATAGCTTCTACAACATATGAAATACAATCTGTTAATTTAAATTTCTTTAGAAAGAATTCTCCTGAGTGATAGCATTTGACATTTTCTTAAGAGAAGGTCTAAACCAGGAAATTGTTACTTGGGTTACTTCACAGCTTTCCAGTGGAAAGGAAGGTAAATTGCTTGCCTCAATGCCACAAAAACAGTGAATTCGAAGGTGAACAGGGGAATAACATTTGCAAATTTTTCATGTAGTACTTTAAAATTAAAGCTATGGAGAGAAACGACCTGGGTTAAATTTATTACCACTTAGCAATCTTCACAACCTTGAAGACAGTAAATAATCTCTCCTACTCCCCGTTTCTTCAGCAGTAGGGTCACATTGGGAGGACATTATAGACTTTCCTTAATGTCTGACACCATCTATAAGCAAGCAGTGAGTTAGAAAGTCATATGTGCAGTAACAAGTTAGTTAATTTCTTTTATAAGAATACAATTTAATTTGTTTTTTGTTTTTTTTTTTCCTGGCCAGCCTGGTCACTTCTTATAGCAAAAGGTCTCAGCACAAAATGACATTTTGTTTTGCTAAAATAGTATATGATATTAGCCAAGTGACCAATTACTAGCAAAACTGCCCCATGAGTTTTGCTTTTTCTTTACTCCAAAATGTGTCTAATCATTTTGTGTCTCTACTCATCAACTTACATACTTGTGCCAAGGAACACTATAAATTTGTTTGAAGCATCTTGGGACCAAAACAGGAGTTTTGATACCATTTAAGTAAATCTCAGATAATATGAAGATAAATTACTTTACGGGTTTATTAATTATGCACTATCAGAAAATACCTCCCAAGAGCAAATCGCACTCTTTTAAGACCCAGAATACTATATAAGTTCAAATTTTCTCAGTTCAGGCTCCACAGAAGAGACATATTGGGGTAAAGGCATCAAAAAACAACAAAAAGGAAAGCCTTTTGATGCAAAAATCATTTAGTGGAAAATGAGGAAAGAGAAAATTAAACATGAATGCAAAAAGAGGGAGAATGAAGACTAGGGAGTAGAGTCAAGTGAATAAACAAATTGTTCAAACTTGAGAGTGACAGAAATAGTGCTTTATATTCCAGGCTGAGTGTACATAAGAAATTAACAAAATTCACAGATTTTAAACTCTCTACTACAGCATAACTCTAAATTGGGCTTGCTAAATGAGATGGCAGAATGCAGATTAGTCAAATATTTTATGAATATGCTTCCGCGTTGTGGTGGGTTGACCCTGGCTAGAGGC
>NW_010317731.1:0-2166 GCF_000700745.2 Antrostomus carolinensis
AGCAGGAGGGAGGGGATGGGAAACGTGGCCTCCGCCGTGCCTGGCGGAAGGGTGCGCGGGGAGGGGGTGTCTCTCACTTCGGAGCCGGGCAGGGTGTGTTGCGGGGGGAGGAAGGGGAGTTTTTCATGGCGGTAGGGCCCACAGCTGCTTCCCCACAGCTGCTTGCCCGCTCCCTGTCCCGGGAAGTTTCGCTGCTGCGTGGCTCTGGCTGCAGTTGAAGTTGTGTTTGGGGAATCACCATTAGTACTCAGGGAGCACTAATCGCTTCTCGAAATCTTTTCACCTCCTTTTCCTGACAGTGGGAGAGGATCTGGCTTTGGCCCTGCTTTGCCTCAGTTTCCCCCGGTGCTCCCGGGAGTGATTTGTCTGGCAGCCGGGAAAGGGGCTTGCACAAGTAATGGCCACAGAAAACTTCTGAATCCAACAGAAAGTTAACGAGATTGCACTTTGTTTTATGTGATAGGCAATTAGCTGTATGAGCGGAAGTCAAACGGTGAAGTACACGGTCTGCCTCATACAACTGCTATCCCTATAGACCTTTTCTGTTTGGTTGACTTCTACTTGTCTTAGTTTTTCAACATCGTTTTTCAACATCGTTTTAAAATTAGATGTAGAAAGTTTGGGTGTTGTAGTTTGGGGGCGGTTGTTTGTTTTAACTTTTCCCCAGTATCTTTGCTGCCTTTGATGTTAAAAAACATTCAAACTTTTCTTTACTCCTCTGAGAATAACAGAGCTCAAAAATATATCGTCCAATAAAACAGTATCATTATTGTCCTGCAAATTTTAATAGTCTTAGTGAGTGTCTAAAAAACCCAAATTTCTTTACTTGAAAATCTGTCTAGATCTCCTATTCAAAGTAACTGAGGCTGTGAACTTTTTTTTTAAGGAACCCGCGAAAACAGCCAAGAGTGGAAAAAGTGGCAAAGATGGACAAGACAACCAAGAACATGAGGTAAATATTACTAAAATGTGTAGGTTTTCTTCCAGGCACAGCTCTTACAGAGTGCTTTTAGTTTTTCTAGATACATTTCTGACATGACAGGTGGCTGTGAGGAAAGTGGTTGTGGAACTACTGCCCTGGTATTCGATGAAAGGTGTTTTTAAGACTCTCAGATACTTTGGAGGAAGTTGATTTTATTTAGAGTAAATAAATGCTTGCTTGCTACAGTCTTAAATAGTCATTACTTACTTTTTGTTATGAGGTGTACATGTAATTTTCTAGTTTCATCGTGAGGTGTTGGGCTTGTTTTCTGATTGCTCATTTCAGTTTTTATCATTCTCTGTAATTCCCGGCGTGCTCTGCTCTCAGACTTAATGTTGACATGTCAGTTAAGTGTCAGTAGCCTGTTAGATTGTCAGGAGACCTTAGACTTAATCAAAGGCTGCCAGTTGTTTTGTTGTGTGGTTTCTTTTTATAGGTATACACCAGTGTTCCATTTTTGACTGATTATTTTGTTCTTGATTCTGACTCTTTTTTCCCTTCTGCATTGCTCTGTTTTGCCCACCAGCAAGGTGCAGTGATGTGAAAGGGGTCAATTAAATAATTATTCACTCCCTTTCCCATGTTAATCCAGAAACTCAGAATTAATAGACTTTATTTGGAAAACCATTGTTTAGGTGGATTCTGAAATTTCCTTTAAAATGTTCATGCCAGCCTGAATGTAAAATGCTACGCTGAAAAGCTTATGTATTTCAGCCTCTAAACTACATGTCTTGATGCTGAAAGAAAATGGTTGAGAACAAAATAATCATCTGGCTTTACCATTTTTCCCTGCCTGAAAAGACTGTTGGGGGTAGGTGGGTGGGAATACTTAGTATACGGCTTCTGATGCACTTATCATAATATCATAGAATGGTTTGGGTTAGAAGGGACCTTAAAGATCATCCAGTTCCACCCCCCCTGCCATCAGCAGGGACACCTTCCACTAGACCAGGTTGCTCAAAGCCTCATCCAGCCTGGCCTTAAACACTTCCAGGGAGGGGGCATCTGCAACTTCCTTTGGCAACCTGTTCCAGTGTCTCACCACTCTCACAGGAAAGAATTCCTTCTTCATATCTAATCTAAACCTCCCCTCTTCCAGTTTAAAGCCATTTCCCCTTGTTCTATCACTATCTGCCTTTGTAAATGTCCCTCCTGAGCTTTCTTGTAGCCCCTTCAGGTACTGG
>NW_010317732.1:0-314 GCF_000700745.2 Antrostomus carolinensis
ATGGGGACATCAACATGGCCCTGGTGTCCCCGTGTCCCATAGCAGGGTCTCCACTGTGGGGAAGATACTGATGGGGATGAGCCACCACCGTGGGACATCCCTGTGTCCCTCATGTCTCCAGGGTCCCTCATGTCCCATAGCAGTGTCTCTGCCATGAGGAAGACAAGGACAGAGATGAAAGACCACTGTTGGGATGTCCCCATGTCCCTGGTGTCCCTCATGCCCCATAGTGACATCTGCTATGGGGAAGACAAGGATGGAGATGAGCCACCGCCATGGGGACATCCCTGTGTCCCTATGTTCCCCGTGTCCCC
>NW_010317733.1:0-866 GCF_000700745.2 Antrostomus carolinensis
TATGGGGACATATAGGGATATATAGGGGCATATAGGGGACATATAGGGGCATGTAAGGGATCTATAGGGGACATATAGGGAACCTATGGGGAACATATAGGGACATATAGGGACATTTGGGGTCATATAAGGAACATATGGGGACATATAGGGACATATAGGGGACATATAGGGACATATGGGGACATATAGGGACATATAGGGACATATAGGGAACATATGGTGACATACAGGGACATACAGGGGCCATATGGGGACATATAGGGGACATATAGGGACATATGGGGACATATAGGGACATATAGGGACATATAGGGACATATGGGGACATATAGGGGACGTATGGGGCGTACAGGGAACATATGGGGACATATAGGGGATCTATAGGGGATCTATAGGGACATATGGGGGACATTTAGAGCCATATGGGGACATATAGGGGACATATGGTGGCATACAGGGACATATGGGGACATAAAAGGGACACATGGGGACATATAGGGGACATATAGAGACACATAGGGACATATAGGGGAGCTATAGGGACATATAGGGGACACATGGGGAACATATAGGGACATATAGAGACATATAGGGATATATGGGGGACATATAGGGACATATAGGGGAGCTATAGGGACATATAGGGGACACATGGGGAACATAAGCGTATATGGAGACCTATAGCGACCTATAGGGACATATAGGGGAGATCCAGGAGGATGTGTGGGGACCTATAGGGATCTATAGGGGACCTATAGGGGACAGACAGGGCTGTACAGGGGACATGGGGGGACATATGGGGGGGCAGGGGACATATAGGGGCCATATAGGGGCTGAAGGGCCGTATGAGGGGGTGAAGGTCC
>NW_010317734.1:0-291 GCF_000700745.2 Antrostomus carolinensis
CCCCGGTCCCCCCCATCCTGGGGGTCTGAGAGCCCCGCAGCCCCCTGGCCCAGGCGCTGCCGGACTGTCCCGGGCAGAAAACTTTGTAAAAAGTGACAAAAGTCCCGAAAAAGTGACCCGGGAGGAGCCGGGGAAGGGACCAGCCGGAGCAGCACCCGCCGCCGCGGCCCGGCTGACCGGACACAGGCGCTGCTCTCATTTTTGCACACGGCACGCTACGGAGCAGCCCCGCCCATCGCCGCGAGCCTCTCCGGCCTACCCGCGCTTGGGGAACCGGGCAAACCGCGTTCC
>NW_010317735.1:0-364 GCF_000700745.2 Antrostomus carolinensis
CACCCCACCACCCCCCTCGCTGTACCCCTGGGCCATGTGTCACCAGGACTGACCCTGTGTCCCACCCAGGCCAGCAACGGTGGCCACAGCAGTGACTTCTCCTCCTCGCTGCCGTCCACCCCCAACGTCAGCCACCGGGAGCTGCGGAGTGAGACCCCCGCCCCCCTGGGGACCCCCAGCTCCCTGCACCGCGGGGCCAAGCGCCGCACCAGCCTCTTCGCCGTGAGTGCGCCGGGACCCCCCGATGACAAGGGGGACACGTGGCATCCCTGGTGTCCTCTTGGAAGGAGGGTGGTGGCACAGGGGACATGTGGGACCCATGGTGTCGCCCAACATGGTGGTGGTGGCAGAGGGGACATGTGGC
>NW_010317735.1:888-1212 GCF_000700745.2 Antrostomus carolinensis
CCCCTGGCAGGGCAGTGGTGGCTCAGGGGGACATGTTGCACCTACAGCATCACCCAGCATGGTTGTGGTGGCTCAGGGGGACATGTGACATCTAGGGTGTCCCCTGCCATGGTGGTGGTGGTGGCTCAGGGCGACAGGTGGCATCTTGAGTGTCCCCCAGCGTGGTGGTGCTGAAGGACACAGATGACACCCGGGGTGTCTCCACCGTGGGGCTCTGGCAGTGGGGGACAGACGGACACCCCAGGATGTCCCCAGAGTGTGGGGGTGACAGCAGTGGGGGACGTGGCACCCTGGGTGTCCCCAGGAGCGCCACGTGTCCCACCA
>NW_010317736.1:0-1119 GCF_000700745.2 Antrostomus carolinensis
CACCGCCCTGCACACGGAACTGGAGGAGAGGGCGAGTGGCCATCCCGGTGGGGAGGATAAAACACCCGGTGCTCGTTAATGGGGTGGGGACACCCGGTTACGGTGGGTTAACGGGGTCACAGCCGGGTTTGGCACGTCCTGCAGCCACACCCTTCAACCTGGCAAACAGTGACCCTTGCTTTGTGGATGTGCACTGGGGCAGAGAGATGGACACCACCACCCACAGGCAGAGGACAAGGTCAAGAGAAGGCTGTGGGTGAAGGAGAAGGTGGCTGTGGGTACCTCGGCCCCTCGTGGTGCCGGTGGATGGGTGCTGGTGACCTCACATCAAGCTGAACCACGAGGGTGGGTGCCTGGCCACTCACAGAGCCTGGCAGCCCAAAATTGGGGCAGTGGGTTTTCAGCCTCCAGCTTGGGCATGGACCTGCTGCAACGTGCTCAGGTGTCTCCCTGGGGACAAGTGCTGGCCACGCAGCACCCCAGGACATCTCAGGGGGCACCAGCAGGAGTTTGGAGGCTCCAGCATCTCCTATGCCCATTGGCAGCTCTCAGTGAGGGTGGGAGGGGAGCCTGGCAGCCCAAAATTGGGGCAGTGGGTTTTCAGCCTCCAGCTTGGGCATGGACCTGCTGCAACGTGCTCAGGTGTCTCCCTGGGGACAAGTGCTGGCCACGCAGCACCCCAGGACATCTCAGGGGGCACCAGCAGGAGTTTGGAGGCTCCAGCATCTCCTATGCCCATTGGCAGCTCTCAGTGAGGGTGGGAGGGCTCTGCCCCCGCTGGGAATTCAAACTTCATGCACTCCCTGCCGGCCTCCACCTCCACCTTGCCCTGCAAGAGAGAGTCAGTGTGTTAAACCACATCCCGCGGCGCTGAGCTGGATGAGGACCCTCCCATCACACCCTTCCTGGGTGACAGTTCACCCAAGGGACCCCAGGTCGTGGCAATGCCACCCCACAGCCCGGTACCTGCAGGATGAGGATGAAGTAGTCGGCTGCTTTGTTCTTGCAGTAGAGGAAGTGGCGCGGGGATTTCTTGTTCTCCTCGTCAAACTTCAGCTCCTGGATGACGTCGGAATATTTGAGGAGCCGCAACAGGATCTTCTCTGAGATGAAGTTGGG
>NW_010317736.1:1184-2422 GCF_000700745.2 Antrostomus carolinensis
GTCAGAGCCACAGTCCTTATCCCTCTCCTGTTGCTCCAGATGAAGGTGTGTCCCCTTGTCCCTTGGGGTGATTCCCTGGATCAGGCTGGGCCCCACTGACACCTCCCTGGAGTAAAGCCCATGGATCAAGCCCCCAACACCAGCCTCAGGTCCCCAGCAAGGGGTGGGACACATCCCAGCCAAGGGATAGGACCATCCTGGAAGGACAGGGACCTGCCAAGGGTCAGGGGTATCCCTGAGCTCCAACTCTTCTCATTTTTTGGGGGGGACAGAGGGGAAGAGAGTGGGACAAGACACAAGCACCCTATAATTTCTGAACCAGATGGTTGGAGTGACTCTTCCTCAGCAGGGGAACGGAGCTCCCACAGCTGCCAGGGACACGGAACTCACTGAGCCCAACAGGGTCAGTGCTGGGGAGCTGGTGCTCCACAGCCAGACTGAGCCCAGGGGTGTCTGGAGCTGGTGGGGGGGCTTCACAGTCACCCGTGGAGAGGAAGCGGTGAGCAGCCAGCAGCAGCTGCGGTGAGACCTTCACCTTCTGCTCGCTGACGGGGTCCTTGAAGGCTGAGAAGTCTCTCTTGTTCTTCTGGTTGCCCACCCGCTTCCTGCTGCGGTTGTCGGCTGCGGGGAGCAGGGTGTCAGGGGGGACCAGAGGGACCCCAGCACACCATGGAATGGGGAGAGGGGCCAAGCCCCAAACCTACTGTATGTATCCGACTCATCCAGGATCTCTGACTTGATGATCTCCTCGATGACGTCCTCCAGCGTCACCAGCCCCAGCACCTCGTAGAAGGGATCTCCCTCGCCCTCGTTGTTCACCTTCTGCACGATGGCCAGGTGGGACTTCCCTGTGGACAGACACACAGACAGAGGAGATCACCCTCAGGGCCCCCCCAGTCCCACCACTGGGATCAGCCCTTCCCCTCTTGGACAGGAGACAATAAAACCAGTTAAAATCGAAAGGAGCCCTTGGGCTGGGCACTAATTCCCAGTGTAATGACAGTAATTAAGCCCAGGAAGTGGCGCCAGCGGGGCTCAAGGCATCTCTGTGTCATCGTGGGAGAGGCTCGAGGCATCTCCTGTGTCATTTGTCATCATGGGAGAGGCTCAAGGCACCTCTGTGCCACCCTGGACAAGGTTGAAGGCATCTCCGTGTCATCTTGGGAGAGGCTCAAGGCATCTCCATGGCGCCCGCAGGGCTCAAGGCTTCTCTGTGCCACCCTGGGAGAGGCTCAAGG
>NW_010317737.1:0-200 GCF_000700745.2 Antrostomus carolinensis
CTGGGCAGCCCCCGCTGCCGCCGGGACGGGGGCTGAGGGACGGTGCTCCCACCTTGAGCCTTGACGCCTCACTGGGGCCCCAGGGGATGCTCAGGCATCGCCCCTTCCCGAGGTCCCCAGCAGCCCCACCGTGTCCAGCCGCCACCCTGCCAGCCTGGTGCCCCCTCCCTGTCACGGGGCTGGGACCCAGCACCCCCAGG
>NW_010317738.1:0-499 GCF_000700745.2 Antrostomus carolinensis
CTCTTGGCTTTGCCAAACCCCATTGACATTGGAGTTCAGCTGCTAAATGGGGATTTGGGTGTAAAAGGAGATTTCTTGGAGCTTCCCAGCCATCCTCACCCCCAGCAGCACCCGCGTCTCCTCTGTGCCTGCCACCCCCGGGCTGTGCCGGCTGCGGGGCAATGCCGTGCCGTGGAATTCGCTGTTTGATGGCTGAAGCTGGCTGGGAGCAAGGTGCGGGCTCGGCCGTGGGGTTTTACCCGTCCTGCTGCTGCTCTCGCAGCGTGCACGCCCCGGCAGCTACGCCCCTAATCCCTGCCATGAGGTGCGGCAGGAATTACCTGTTCCCGGGCTGCTCCAACTTGCCCTGCCTGGCTCGGGCTGTCCCCAGCAGCTTCCCAGCTCCCCCCAGGTCCTCCCTAAACAAATCTGGGTCTGACATGGCCAGCAGCTTTGCACCCCCGGGCAGTGGGACAGTGGCAGCAGGGATGAGCCATGGGCTATCTCCCGTCTCCCAAAT
>NW_010317738.1:633-4171 GCF_000700745.2 Antrostomus carolinensis
GGTTGGACTGGATGATCTCCTGAGGTCCCTTCCAACCCCACCATTCTGGGATTCTGTGATTCCTGGTGGGAGAGGATGTCAGTGCCCCTCGGAGATGAGGGGTGACCTGGCACCCACAGCACTGCCCAGACCCTGGGATTTACCCCTGGAATTCCCTGTCACTGCCACACCACGTGGAATTTGCTTGACTGATGCCTCATTTCAAGGGATGCCCCAGGTGGCCCGGGCCAGCATCTGAACAGGGAGGTGACTCGGTGACTTCCAACTACCACGCGACATCGCTCTCTCAGCTCCACCAGCTTCTCCTGAATTCTGGTTTTCTGGAGGAGTGGCCGTGCTCTGGCTGGTGCACCAGCTTCCAGCTGACCTGGAGCAGAGCTGGTGTCCTCCCCAGCCCAGCATCGCCCAAAATCCCGAGTGCCAGCACCAAGCACCACCACGCTCCCACCAAGGGACGTGTCCTGTTCATTGCCTCCCCCCTCCATGGCAAACCTCAGAAGTGTCCCAGGGGGTTGTGGGTCCCCCATGCCACAGCTCAGGGTGTTTCCTTTCCTGGGGCAAGTTTATCTCATCCGGCACCAGTCATGGAGCAGAGCCCCTGCCTTGCTCAAGAGGAAACGAAACAGCCGCCGTTAACAACGGGCGGCCACATGCTGCCCCCTCCCTTTGGCACAGCTTTGGGGGGGCTTATCCATGCCCTGCACCAACAACTGCAGCAGCTGTGTGCTTTGGGGTTTCTTTTATTTATTTATTTAAATTTTTTTTGCTATTTTAGCATGAATTAAATGTTCCTGTGCAGCACATTGGGCAAAGCCTGGCACTGGGCAAATTCTGGGGTGCTGCAGCCCCCCCCAGGTTGGGTTGTCCTGATGGGTTCCTTGCAAGCTTGACAGCAGGATGGGGAACGTCCAGAGGATTTGGGAAGTTCATTTCCCACTCATTTCCTTGGAAATGAGGTGTTTCAGCTGCTCTGGAAGAGTGGGAGCCCCGTGGTGGATCCAGGGTGTTGGAGGAGCCCCTTTATCTCCCCATAGTGGGGTTGGAGCCAGTGTCTGTGGTTCCATTATGGAGAATTTTTGGTGTTTCCCCCCATTGGGAAGCTCCAAGCTGCTCTCCATCAGCAAGAAACAGAAGCAAAAAGCACAGCCCCTTCCTGAGAGCTGCGCACCCCTCTGCCTTGTCTCAGGGTCCCTGTTGGCTTTAGAGACCCCCAGTCCCAGGAGAAGCAGGATCCAACCACGCGGATACAGAATCCCAGAATTGCCCAGATTGGAAAAGCCCTTTAAGATCATCGAGTCCAACCATGAACCCAACACTGACCAGTCCCCTATGACTAACCCATGTCCCTCAGCACTATGTCTACACGACTCTTCAATCCCTCCAGGGATGGGGACTCCACCACTGCCCTGGGCAACCCCTTCCAATGCCTCAGAACCCTTGCAGCAAAGAAATTCTTCCTCACATCCCATCTCAACTGCCCTTGGGGCACCAGCAGCTAAACAGGGCTGCATGGAGGATGTGTCCATGGAGGGGTTGAACCCCACGGCCCCCCAAGTGCCACCAGCGATGCTGTGACAAGTGATTACACCGACTGTCCTGGCCATGATGTTAACCTGTCTGTCAGCCGCCACCAATAATCCCCTGGGACAAAAGACCCCGAAGCAGCTCCCACCCCCACCAGTAATTCCTCCCCAGTGCCCTAATCCCCGGCCCTTCTGTCCCAGCAGCCAAATCCAATTAACGGTACAACGATCGCACTTCACCCTCCCAGCCCGGCGGGTGTTCCAACAGCCGGCAGCACAGCCGCGGTGCGCGGGGACCCTCTGCGGGGTCCCCTGGGGATGGGTGTCCATGGAGTGGCATTGCTGGGGCTGGAGAGGAGCCTTCCCTGCCCTTTGGTGGGGTTTATTCCCCCCAAAAGGGACCTGCGGATATCTGGGAGGTGCGCCCGGGCAAGGCACAGCCCCCGGCGTGAGGAGAGGAGGTGGTTTGGGATTTGGGGACATTGAGCCGCTCGAGGTGACTCTGTTCCCTGTTTTTCCCAGTTGGCTCAGCCACGGCACTGGATTCCAAGGCCACTGCTCCAAATGGCAGTGGTACAGCGGCCATCACACCCACACGGGGCCAACTCAGCCTCCAAGACCTGATACCCGTTTGTGGGGCATCTGCCTCGAGCCTCCAGGCTCCATTTCACGTGTCCAGATGAAGAAGAAGATGCTCTTGTCCTCCTCTGACCCAGCATGGGGGACGGCTGGGCGTGGGAAGGATGCTCTCTAACCAAGGTCACCAACAGCTTTTCCCACCATCTGATCCACAAAAAAAAGAGCTCGTGATGGAGACACCACAATGCAGGACAACCCCGATGAACCCCCACCAGGAACAGGGTGCAGCCAAATAAACAGTCGAGAGGTTTGTATTTGCAGCCTCTGCCGGGGCAGCGACGCGGATGAACTCGAGCTGCGAGTTTGGGATGTGAAATCAGGGATTTTTGGGACGGCTGAAGCTCGTGGGACAGAAGGAGGAGTGGGTGGTGCAAGGGGAACGGGAGGGAGCAGAGCGATGCAGCACTGGGAAGGGGGTTTGGTGGGGATCACCAGGGACGTGTCGCTGGGGAGATGCTGCCTTTCCAGGCATAAACTGGGGGAAAAGGTGTAGAAATGATGATTGGCCTCAGGTGGCTGCAGAAGTGCCAGGCAGCACCTTAAATTGAGGAGAGAAACGTGGAGGTTGAGCCCGAGGGGATGAGGTTTAACCCGGCCAGGGGACGGCTGAGGGCAGCGCGGCGGCTGTCAGCGGCTGCTCCAAGACCTGAGCTAATGTTTAGCTTTGGACTTTGCCAAGTTGTCCAAGGGGCAAAGCAGGATGAGGGCAGGAGACCCGTGTGGGGCAGAGGGTGGCTGACAGCCCGTGTGGTGACCGGGGCCAGGGATCTGCCGAAGCTCCATCTTGGAGGGACGTCACCTCTGGGTGTAATTTCTATCAATTTGGTCACAGCTCAGCGTGGGGACATTTCCTGACAGGGCTTTGCTGAGCTCCCCCCATTTAGCTCAGCTCTTCATATAACGTTCAGTCCTTCCTGATTTATTTTCTTCTGGAGTTTGCAAGGGCTGCACTAAGGGGACACGGTGGTGGAAAGGGTGAGGAGCCTGTGGTGGCATCACTGACAAGGCTGCAAAAGTGTCCCCAGCGCTGGCACAGATCTGAGCACGTCCCGCTGGCCTGGATAACCCGCTCTGGGATGTGCCTCGTCTCTATTTAAACCCCCTTCTCCAGGGAGGTTATTAAGGACGTGTCTATTAAATTGCTCTGTGTCACCTCAGCGTGGCACGTCCCCATCGCCACCCACTCCCCATCACACAGCTCTTGTGTGATTTCTCTCCGTCCCCACCACCTTTGCCTTGTGGCATCCAAACCTTTACATTTTGAGTTTTGTCTTGCTGGACCATTTCATACAGCGATATTTTCCAACCCCAGATTATTCTAATGACACCACCAAAGAGCTAAAATTAGGAGAAAGGCATTTTTCTGCCTCTCCCCC
>NW_010317738.1:4207-4477 GCF_000700745.2 Antrostomus carolinensis
CAGTGGGAGCCTCCGAGGTGTTTGCAGGAACGTTTGGGGAATATCACCCCTCCCCTTTCCTTTCCCAGCCGTGGAGCTTTAAATATCTGGCCCCAATCCACACGAGCCTGGAGCTGCTTAACTCCTTCTTTGCATTCAAATCAAAAGGAAATTAGGCACCTAATTTGGGCTGGATGAGGAAATGGGGTTGTGGGTGTGAAACCAACCTGGGGAGCTCCTGCTCAGCCATGGTGTGGGTGGCTGGGACAGGGTGGCAGGGATGGGGTGGTG
>NW_010317739.1:0-909 GCF_000700745.2 Antrostomus carolinensis
AAGCAATCAGTGGGCGGGCAGGAAACTCATACCATTCATTACTGACGCCGGGCCGGCAGGAAGGCAAGCCTGTGTCCCCACCGCGTCCCCACCATGTCCCCGCCGTGCCCTGCTGTGGGTACCCACACCCGCCGAGCTGGCACCACTGTCCTGGCTCCCTGTGGCACCCCAAAGCAGGGCCATGGTGTGCCCCAAAGTGGGGGACACCCCCGTTGTGCCCACTCCAATGCCCACAGCTGCACTGAACCCCATGGGGTGGCTGTGCCCCTGCCCAGCATCCACAGGGGAAGGAGGCAGAGAGTGGGGGGCACCAGCACCATTCACCCCCACATCAGCCAGTGCATTTTGGGGGTCCCCCATCCCAAATCCTGAGCACATGAGATCTTTGTCACCATGTAAAGCTCATTTTCAAAGCACTGCGGCTGTGCCAGGGCCATGCTCAGGAGCTGACCCCTGCCCACCGATGCCCAGACCCCGAGGGAGCTGGTAGGAGACATGGGTGGCCCCGGCCCCTCTCTGTGGCGTGGTCCTCAACGTGCCACCTTCAGGTACCCGCTGTTCCCTTCCACTCGAGTTGTCTCACCCCAGGGCCCATTAATTAGCTCAAGGAGCAGCGGGGCAGGAGCCAGGAAGGGGCCTCGGTAGGTCATTGTTGCCCTAAATTGTAACCAGCACCAGTGGGGTTGGGTTACCGGCTCCAACTGGGGGTCAGAGACCAGACCCCGCTGCTGCCCCCCTGGCAGCCGGCACAGCGCTGCCCAGGAACGGTGCCGTCACCACGCCAGGGACAGTGAGAACAGCAGCTCCCTTGTGTCACCATGTCTTTTGATGTCCCAAAAATGTCCCCAGAGTGGCCGAGAGTGCCTCCTGCCTGAGCCGGGGCCACCTCAGGGCTGTGGCTGGGGCGGT
>NW_010317739.1:1292-1515 GCF_000700745.2 Antrostomus carolinensis
CCGTCACCCTGCCCCCTTCCCCTGGTCACCAGCCATAACGGGACCTTGATGGCCGGTCCTGCTCCCATCCCTCGGGGCCCCAACGCCCCGTGCAGTTTTTCCAGGAACTTAGCAGCAATTTTGGGCCATGCTGGGTGGTTTGAGGGTCTCTGACAACACCCACCTCAGTGGTCAGGTCTTGGTGGCAGTTCAGGCCCATCCCTGTCCCCATCCATGTCCCCCT
>NW_010317739.1:1538-1848 GCF_000700745.2 Antrostomus carolinensis
TGTTGCCATCAGTGGGGAAGGGGCTTTTCCTGCTGCTCCCGCTTGGCCACCAACCTCAGACCCGAGGAGCAGGGAGAAGCCACCCCATCAGGTGCCACCCCAGTGGGATCCATCCCCGTGGGGTGAGATGCTCTTGGGTGGCTACACAAAGGGGTTAACACCGGGGCTGTCACCCGTCCCTGTCACCTGCCCCGGTAATTACACCGTGTACAAATAGCCCCGTGCGGCACGCGGGGCCGCTCGGGTGGGAAGGTGGCGAGCGGCGGCAGCGCCGAAATCGCTCCCAGATGGGCCACAGCCTCAGCCCACC
>NW_010317740.1:0-252 GCF_000700745.2 Antrostomus carolinensis
TGGGCAAAACCACGGGGCCCCTGACCTGTGTGGGACCCGCCTGGCCCCTGGGCAGGGTGCTTGGGTGCTGTGGGGGCTCTGCCACCCTGCGAAGCCTTGGGGTCCCAGAGGAATGAGGCAGAGGGATGCTGGGGGGCACTGGGTTGCTCCACACCCCTTTACCAACTCTCTCCCCCCTCCAGCTGCAGATTAACGCTCACGGCAGAAGCAGCCCCCAGGGGACACCCCCTCGGCGGGCTGGGGCCCCACTCC
>NW_010317741.1:0-215 GCF_000700745.2 Antrostomus carolinensis
GGGGAGGTCCCTCTGGGGATCCCCTCACAGCAGCATCACCCACGATGGCAGCCCTGGGGCACAGCCCATCGTGATACCAACGCTCATCAATACCCACCGAGGTGCTGAGGGGGTCACAGAGCCACAGACTGGGTTGGGTTGGGAGGGACCTTAAAGCTCATCCAGTTCCAACCCCCCTGCCATCAGCAGGGACACCTTCCCCTAGACCAGGTTGC
>NW_010317741.1:562-7918 GCF_000700745.2 Antrostomus carolinensis
CCTCCTCTGCACTGGCTCCAGTAGGTCCATGTCCTTCTGATGTTGGTGGCCTCAGAACAGGACACAGCACTGTAGGTGGGGTCTCACCAGAGCAGAGTAGAGGGGCAGAATCCCCTTCCTCAACCTTGGATGGGGTTGGACTTTTTTCAGTGGTATCCAGCGACAGGACAAGGACAATGGGCACAAACTGGAACACTGAAATGGAAAGCTCCATCTGAAGATGAGGAGAAAGCTCTTTACTGTAAGGGTGGCAGGGCATAGGGACAGGCTGCCCAGAGACGTTGTGGAGTCTCCAAGACTGGGGAGATTCCAAACCCGCCTGGATGCCATCTTGTGCAGCCTGCTCTAGGTGAACCTGCTTTGGCAGCGGGTTTGGACGAGATGATCTTCAGAGGTCCCTTCCAACCCCCACCATTCTGTGATTCTGTGTCTTACGTATCTCCATGGGTGGAGACTCCACAACCCCTCCAGGGAACCTGTGCCAGGTTGGAATTTAAAGAAAAAAAAAAATTACCAGCAAAAATGGACCATTAGCCAAGTAACACACTGCTGTGGCTGTGTGAGAACCCCCACAGACACACAGAAGCTGCTGTGGGGGGGTTTCCTCAGGGTCCTCCTGTAGACACAGCCACGCCCTGATGGTCCACTGGGTTCTGCTCTGCCCCACGCCAGCTCCCCACCACCCTCACAGTGGGGGTCAGTGGAGGAACAGGTAACGGGACTGCTGCTGGCTCACACTCTGTGCGTGGCACCACCGAGGTGCCTGCTCCAGTGAGACTTACGTGCTCCAAGGGCCCATCTCTGGGAGCTGTCTGTCCACAGGAGATGAAGAATCAGCTCTGGCAGAAATGGCTCTCTGCAACAGAAGAAATGCATTGCCTGATCTCCTAGGTTTTTGCCTCTCATGCTCTCTGTGTTGAAGTGAAAATACCTGTCTTCCACCACTCTTGTTTTCTAGAGGGGGAGTGCAAAATGACACCTGAGGGTGCGCTGGAGAGGGACGGTCATGGAGTCCACACTGGCGCCAATGGAATTACATACGTCGGCAGATGGAAAAATGACAAGGTAATTTACAGTATTCCTTAATTTTAAACTTTCTGTGGGTTTGGAATGGAGCCTGTCGCACTATATCCACCCTTAAAAAGACACAGAAAGGAAAGTCATAACCTGAGAAGGATCAGGCCAATGCTGCAGGCTCTTCTTCCACTTGGGAATCTTGTCAGAGCCCAGTCTGAAGATCTGAGACACTTGGGGTCTTCAGATGTCCTTCTGCCTCCTGAGGTTCCTGCAAACACCTTGCTGGCAGGCAGGCAGGCAGGCCCCGGTGAAACACCCAGGCTAGGCATGGCCCTCCTGCGTGCGTACACACACCACACACAGCCCACAGTGAAACAGGAGCTCTGGCTATTGTTTGGCTGCCCTTGGTTACCAAGTTCCCCAGGAATGAATTACTAAGTATAGGAAAATTGCTTATTTTATTGATGCTGGAGAGGAGACAGTCCTTAAATAAAGGTCTGCAATTAGGAAACGGCATCTTGTGGCTTTATTAGATCTAGTCTGGCTTTTTTTTTTTTTTTTTTCCCTCTGTTTCAGTTTTTTACAGAAATTTTGGTGCAATGATAAGAATTAAGATTATGGCACAGAAGTGCTTTACAGCACAGATTTAAATCCCCAGGCTTGGCTTAGTAGCATAGGCTGAACAAATGAAAGACTTGCTCTGCCTTGATCCACAGAAAGAAATCCTGGAGAATTTAATTAACCCCTCAGGCTGTTAGGGTAGATGAGTTATTTGCAGGGCTGGGGACAGCAGTTCCGTGCTCCATAGACTGCTGTGAGACTACCAACAGAGGAGGGGTTTATTGGACACTGTGGCTGGCCAGAAACTTCTAAGCTGTTACCCAAAATCCTGGTAGAAGCAGGAACCTGTCTAAATCTGAAAGAATAGTCACTTTCCTCTCCATTATCATATCTGAATACCATAGCAGACTCAAAGGGAGCAACCTGAAAGGATATTGTTATGAAAGGAAATAATACTGTAAGCATAAACATGAACCATTGTCTTTATCCTTCATCTCTCATTAAATGCAGATGAATGGTACTGGAAGGCTACAACATCCTTCTGGGGCAGTTTATGAAGGCAACTTCAAAGACAACATGTTTCATGGGGCTGGAACCTACACGTTTCCAAATGGAGCAAAGTACATTGGACCATTCAATGAAAACAAGTATGTTTGAAGTGGATGAGTCATGTACTCTTTTCTCTCATTTTTGATTTAATAAGCTCTAAAGTCCAAATAAAATTCACCCTGCATGGGAGTAGGTTTCTTTTGCTACCAGTGAAACTTGCTCTGGCTACCTGAGATTGCTGATCCCAGTTCATGAGATCAGTGAAAAGCCTGAGATTCATTCCCAGTCAGAAGTTTTTGAGATGGTTATTCAACTCACCCACTTTTTGTTACCAGGTCTCTGGGCTCAGGCAGAGTTCAGAGAAACAGAACAGTTCAGACCCCTTACAGAGCCGTTGTGTCAGGCTGTCTGCCTTCAGATGCATGCAGAAAGAGAGCGCTGATTTGCGCTGATAGTTTGCAAAGTTTGTATTTACTTATTTTTTGAGGTGAGGTACAAATTTCAGAGAGATGGGAAAATGTGGGGGTTTATTTTCATCACTCAGAATAAAGTATTTTAGAGCCACTCCTCATCATCAGCAGCCAAGTTCATTTCTTTTGAATAAAGGTGTGTGTTTGATACCACCTTTTCCTAAAACAAGAAGTCAATACCTACTTCATAATCCACAAAGCAGATTTAATGAGAAGATTAACCATTAAAAAATGAAATGAGAACATTCATGTTTATTCCCCTTAAATGACTTCTCTGTCAAATTTGCTAATTTGATTTAGGTTTAATTTTTCTTTAAGTACCTCCCCAGTCCAGTATCTGAAATAAATCTAAAATGTATGTTTGTTAATATGTGGTCTTTCATCAGAAAAAAAGCTCTGTCTTGCCCTGCTGACCAAAAATAATAGCCACAATAGTACTAGAAGGATGACCAATTCTATTTTTAAATGTTCAGACACCAAATGTTACAAAATGTACCTGGATACAATATGGGAACCTGTACGACAGTTCCAATGTTTGGGGAAAGAATAGAGACATTTATTTCAATGCTTTAGAAGAGATTGAGTTAAGTTACGCCTCAATTACAGTGGCATGTTAAAATCTGCTTCAGGACTTTGGTCTCTTGCTGTCATATGAAGTGACAGATGTGAATTCTGCATGAAGCCTAAACCTGTGAGTACTCATCACTTCAGCATAGATCATATATGAAGCTTTACAGGCATTTTCTCTTAAAAATCTTTGGGTGATGCCTCTACTCTCCTGTGAAAATACAGCCCATCGTTGCAAAGGGGCCAGCATAGTGCTTGTCACTAGTAGCTGATCTCTAGAGAAAACCAGCTGGTTCTGATTTGAACTCGTGATTTCAAGGAACTAAAATGCTGACGTAGATCTGCCCTTGACGGCAGAGATCCACTGCTGTTTTCACAAGGGAATTAAGACTTCTCCTTTTTGATGCTGGTTTGTGACTGTTAATACACCCTGACAGCCCGATGACAGGCTATTTTGCTGAGTTTCAGGATTGCTAGTTTCCACCTACACATGAGACAAGTGTCAGTTCACCGGATCACTGTGGCTTTCGTGGGAGAACATAACCAGGCAGCACCATAGCAACTTGTGGTGACTGCTGGGTGGCTTCATTTTTTAAGGGAAACACATCTCCACTAATTGATTTGCAAAGTTATTATCCCCTCATTTGCAAGGGATGCTGATGCATAGGCATTTCTTCTGTATAGCAGTTTTCAAGTATAACGATGAGCTTGGTCACAGCTCTCAAAGATCAGCAGAAATAATGTGGTTTATGAGGACTGAATTCACAAGGCAGTTACTTTTTCCATTCCCCCCCCATCCCCCCACAGGAGACTGTAAATCCTCGCATTTTGTCATAACATCATCTAGCAGGATGGGGAAAGGGTGAGAGAGGGTGGATTTTTACAGCAAGAAGATGACACAGTAACTGGCTGCATACACTTACCCATCTTTAAGGTGCCCCTAATGAAAGCCTGGAGAAACTTCAGAGGACTTAATCCCTCCTAACTTTAAATCATGACTGGGACTATGATGTTTTTCCTGGAGAGGCTACATGCTGGGAGGATGCTAGTATAAATACGGTGTTGCAAAGAAAGGAATATGTTCCTTGGCTGTCTAACCCCTGTGCTTTGTATGTCAAAACTTTTAACAGGCTAGGACGTAGGAGAAAGTCAAGGCAGGTACTTACCACTACACCGGGGAGGTTCTGATTCCTGGCAGTTTGCTTATCTCGGCAGTGCACACACATCACCGTGCTGCCACAGACTGACTGCGTTCTCAACAGGCTGGATTTATGTCATTACAGGATGGAAGGTGAAGGAGACTTCATAGATGAAAATGGAGTGGAGTGGAGTGGCACATTCCATGGCACAGCAGCATTGGGACTGAAGCAGAAGTTGAAAATGTAGCTGTTTGGCACCGACAGTGGCACGGGTTAAAGGCAGCTCTCTGATTGCATTCTGGGCTCAACAGCTGTGACCAGTTTTCAACAGGCATTGATTTCTTCATATATTTATTAATAATAACCCCTGAGGATGCATGTCAGTAATAAATAAAGTGAAGTTTGTTTTTTTTTCTTTTCACACTGATCAGCTGAAATCTCCTAGGTGAAAACCTTAAAGAAATGAGGTTGGATAGGGTGAATTTATAAGTGACGCAGTTGATGATGACTAGAATTCTTTTTTTATTTATTTTAACTTGCCCTAGGAATGTCTTTCTCTCTGCATTTCACAAAAAAAAACCCAACCTGTCATCAACAAATGAAGCCTCATCTATGCTCAACTTTTGTAACTTTTCCCAGGAAAATAAACCTCTCCACCCAGGGAAGCTTTTGCAAACACAGCACTCGTATATGATCATGTTTACCTTAAGCCACGGTGGGGTCAGGGCAGAGAGCAAGTGCAGCTGTAGTGTGGCAGTTCCTCCCCACAGGTTGAGCCCATCAACCCCAGGCTCCAGTACCCAACTGCTTAAGGACAGACCTCTGCCATGCACCAAAGCTGCTTTTCTCTGGGAAGGGCAGTAGCTAGAAGAGTGCACAGGGGATGCTGATCACTGCCACTGTCCCATCAGAAAGTCTAATGCAATGAAAAATCTTGCTGTTTGCATTTGGTCACCAAAAGTCTCTGCATTAAATGAATCTAAATGCTTTGCTTTACAAAGCAGAAAAACTGCTTTCTAGTTTTTTAAAAAAACCAACCACAACATACCAGTGCTGTCAGGAAAAAATGTCAAGTCTTTGCTTGCCAGATATTTAATGGGAGTTTTAGTAAATCCTTGTCCTTGCTTCCATTTGCAGATGCAATGTAAAAATGCTGTTCCTTCAGATGTGCCTTCAAATACTCGGCTCATTTTGCTAGGATTTGGAAAAATCTTGGTCCCTGTGGTTTCTTAGCAAAATGAATAAACCAGCACGTTATCAGTGGACTGAAACATAGTGGGCCATCTGAAACAGAGCAGCTCATGGATCATTTGGCAATATAATGCCTTTCAGCCCTCTTTGTTAAAACTGCCTGTAGGAAAATCTCTATTTGAAATGTTTTGTTCACAGATTTGTGAAGCTAAATATTTATTTATTTATTTATTTATTAAATCTTTCCTAGCTTGAGCTGTTTGTTGGTTTCACAGCTATCTTTGACCCACCAAAAAGACTTCAGAGGTAGCAGCATCTTCCACAGAGCTTCTCTTGATCTATGAGCCTGTCCTTTCAGCTCCTTTACAAGGACTCCACGTCACCACATTTATCTGTGCTGCACAGCAATTACACTGATTGAGGCTGTGCGGTTTTTATATATCAGGTTTTCTGCCTGTAGGGTAGATTTGAAGCAGATCTTTGTCTTCCACAGAGAAATTAGTCTGCCTTTTGTTACTGTTCCTCCTCCTTTGTGTCTTCCTGCTCTTAACACTTTGGAGTAACTCACTGGATTAGCTTAAACCTTTTCCTGACACCCCTGGCCTTGGGTTACCTGCATTCTCCCCACACTTTCGCGACGCCCTTCAGAGCAAGAAGCCTTGCAGGGCCTTAGTGAAGAAGTGGAGCAGGGGTGGAGGACTGCTGCCTTCCACTCTCCCGCTTCCCTCCAAGCCCGTATTTATTTTTACTCAAAGGAAATTTTTAATGATCTAACAAGCAACAGAAAATACACAAGTGCTGGTGGTTGCTGTGCCTCTGCCAGGGCTACTTTGGCAACCTTGCTCTTGGCTCCTGAATGAAAGAAGGTGAGCTCTCTTGGCCCTGCCATCCCTAGGGACACCATGCATGGTAGGAGACTGAGGGTGTCAGAGAAAGTGGGGAGGAGCTGGTCCTGTCTCCCTGTCCCCAGCTGCAGGCTGCCTCGCTTGGGTGCCACAGGAGGTACTTAAGAACCTCCGAGCTCGGCGAAGCAGCAGAGACCACATCAGCACCCAGCTCTCACCGCACGGCCCCGCCGCTTCACAAGGCTTCTCGCTCTCCCTTCCCAGCAGTGTGCAATTCTAATTAAAAAGGGAAAAAAAAAGTCGGTATCATCTTCTTCCAAGCGCCCAGCCCTGATTTTTGCATGGGGATCCAAGGATGTGACCCGAAGATTACATAATTAGAAGGCATTTGTTATGCCTGCGTTTCAAATCAGTGATTAGCATGTGACAGTCCCATCCTGGGAAACGTCAAGCCACCATTGCTCTCCTCTCTCTCCTTTCTTGCACAGTGCTAATTCCCAACTCTGGCAACTGCCAGTGCTGAAGGATCTTCACCTAGCCTGGGGTAAGTTTAAAATGTACTTGGCATGGGATGAAGATTGAGATTAATAATACAATTTTTCATGTTATTGGAAAAGGCTAGAGCTGTAGCTCTTTAATGTTGCATGTGCAGCACATAAAATGATATTTAAAGCTTTTTGCATCTTCAGTACCCACAGTTACTTCCAGCTGATTTCTTCTAGGACTGTGTATAGAGATCTAGCTTATTAGTGTGCTGGAGAATCTTGTGAGGTTGTATTTATATTAAGGTCTCCAAAATGTCAAGTTAAAAAGACCATTTTTTGCTCTTACTGTTTAAGAGGTAAATTGTGGTCTCGTACTGAATTGAAGTATTTGAATGACAACTGCATTAGAGTCAGCTGGAGACAAAGCGCGAGAGTGAGGAGAGTAAATCCCTGATTTTTTTTGCTCTCTTTAGAGGACTGGGAGTTGTTCTCCAAGTGGGAGATTTAAAACAGCCGGCAGGATTAAGACAGT
>NW_010317741.1:7942-32573 GCF_000700745.2 Antrostomus carolinensis
AATTATGGATGTTTTAACAACTGAAGAAGCAAAAATGCATATGGATTCCCCTGCACTGTTACCCGTGATTTCAGAAGCAGAATGGGACAGAAAGCCAAACAAACAGTAACTGTTGTCCATCAAGGCTAGGCTGGAAATGCTTCACTGAACTTTGCCTGTTTGCATGCCAAAGCTTGGGGTATTTGCTCGGTCTTTTTAACAAGTGAGCCTCTGCACAGCTGAGTGTCTCTCCCAGTTGTGCCCTTCCATGTGGTGGGAGCACTGGAAGCGGGAACATGGTCACAGAAGCGCAGCGCAAGCTGCGGGACCTGCCTCCCCTCCCTCCCCACCCCTGTGGGGCAGGAATCCCACCCCTGTGGGGCAGGAATCCCACCCCTGTGCTGCCTCAGTGGCACCTCGCTCGGGTCTTTGACCTTGTGCCTGGGGCATAGCTAAAGAAGGCAACCCACTGGGACCTCCTCGTCCACCCCCACCTTCTCCCTTGGGGATCTCCTGGGAAGTGGGTACTGGCTCAGGCTCTGTTAACGTTCACATGCTGCCTGCTCTGCTGTGTGTGTGTGTGAGGGGGGCTGCAGTGCCAGCTGCTCGTGCAAGGCACCAGAGCAGTATTCTTTGCTGGACACCAGTGGTCAGAATGATGGTGATCACTGATGGCAGAGATGGCACTCAGCTTTGGTTCTTGGGCTCAGCACATTTGGCTGCTGGAGGGAAGACCAAGACAACAAGGCAAAAATACTTCTTTTTGCCATGCTAGAGGAATCTGGTGGCTTTCACACCCTGAAGCTGTTCTCTGGGCTTTGCTCTGGAGATGCCATTCTGGCATGATGAGAGCTGCAGGAGGGTAAATGAGTTTTAGTGCTCAGCTCTGAAGAAACCAAGCCCATCTTTGCTGTTTCTTTTCCCTAAAGCAGGGGGACTGTGGGCTTGGGTTGTCTGCTGATGGCAGACAGTGTGCTGATGGCTTCATGTGAGTGGGTGTTGAGCCTGTCCAGTGGGGAGCTTGCAGAGGAACAATAATATCTCCTTTTTGATGAGGGCAGTACCCTGTGGTGGGCTGGCATGTCAGGCAAACTTTGGATTTGCTGTGAGAGGAGGTGTGATGGTGGTTTAGGGAAGCAGGTTCATGGAAGGACCACTCTCGCTGCTCATGTGCACACGCATCCATGTATGTGCGCATGGGAAGGGGTTAAGGGTGCGGGGCTTGCTCAGTACTGAAAAAAACCAGGTGAAATGGGGGATCCTTTTACAGATTTTAACTGCCTCGAGGGGGCTGTAAAGCAGACGAGTCCAGATTCTTCCCAGAGGTGCACAGTGAAAGGCAATGAGCACAAGCTGCAGCAAAGGGAATCCCTGTCTGGACAAAAGGAAAAATATTCTTCCCCAGGGTACTGGATTGCCCAGAGAGGCTGCAAAGACTCCAGTGTGGGAAACGTTCAGCCTAGAGCTGGACACAGCCCTGACAAACCTGATCTAGTTTGGAGTTAGCCTTGATTTGAGCAGGAAGTTGGACTAGAGACATACAAGTGTTCCTACTCACCTTGACTCTTCTGTGAGCTTATGACTTGTTTGCTGCCAGCCGAGGCAGGATTTGATTAAGCAGCCCACATCCAGGGTCTTAGGGCCAAATGCCAGTCCCATTTTCCAACCCCTTTTTGCATCCTTTAGGAATAAAGCCAGACACTGTTCAGCCAACTCAGACTGACTGAAACCCTTGTCCCTAGTGAGGACAGGGTGGTCAGACACTGGAACAGGTTGCCCAGGGAAGTTGTGGATGTCCCCTCCCTGGAAGTGTTTAAGGCCAGGCTGGATGAGGCTTTGAGCAACCTGGTCTAGTGGAAGGTGTCCCTGCTGATGGCAGGGGGGGTGGGACTAGATGATCTCTAAGGTCCCTTCCAACCCAAACCATTCTATGACAGTGTTAACAGCTTCCCCACCCACCAGTCAGGGGGAACAGAGGACAAACATTCACTCCAAACCAGGGTGAGATGCACCTTTTGTTTGTTTTAGTGATGAGGAAGGACTGACTAGTTTTTGCTCCATATATTCAGTAATGCAGAAAAACCAGGGGCAGGCAGGCAACGCTACATACTCACAGAGCCCTGAACACTGGGAAGTACCCAATGTAATGCAATTATTCAATGTAACAAAGAACCAAGGGGTGACTCGGGAAATTGCACGCTGTGGCTAGAGGACAAACCAAAGACAGTTACTCTGGTAAAACAGGGAAGATTTTCTGGACCCACTTAACCAAGGTCAACCTACTTTGTAGTGCGGTCATATAGAAGAGCTCGTGGTGGTGCCTGGAGCAGGAGGGGATGGCGGCATCCCTGGTGTCCTAGTTTCAAAACCTCGCTCCTGAGCTCTGCAGAGGACAGAGACTGTGCTTAAACATCGTCCTTGTCTGCATGAGTGCGATGTGGAAGCTCCCCTGTTAAATCTCCATGCTGTACAGGGATTGTTTTGAGTTCCCCTCTAGAAGAAAAAAATTACTTCTGATACCAGGAACCCACAGCATTTTTACAACCCGAGAGATAAGATACAATGCCCAAGGGCTCCCTTCCACACAGGGCTCCCTTCCAGCCCTACGTGGCCCTGAGTTGATAGTACATCAGAACAGAAGATAGGTAACGGGGCAGTAACACATCCTCGTACAAGCCCTTCTTATCATAGAATCACAGAATGGTTTGGGTTGGAAAGGACCTTAAAGCTCATCCAGTTCCACCCCCCCTGCCATCAGCAGGGACACCTTCCACTAGACCAGGTTGCTCAAAGCCTCATCCAGCCTGGCCTTGAACACTTCCAGGGAGGGGGCATTCTTCTACAAGTATTATTTCTCTCTGATTAAAACCTCACATAGAGGTTATTTTTCTCCACATCTGACAAACCTCTTTCTTTGTACTGGGCTCAAGATGTTTCATGCCATGACCTGTAGCATAGCGGAGGGCAAAATGCCCTCCTGTGAGCTTCTCCTCTCAGGTGCATCGCCCTTCATGACAGCTGCAGGTTTCCACATGTTGGTGGAGGGTAGCCACAGATGCTCTTTGTGTTGCATCCTTCAGAATGATATGCTGGGCAAGGGGACCTGCCAAAGTTGGACCTAGACAGAGACACAAGCATTTTGAGGTCTCAGATGCCCATGAGGAGGTGGTCTAAGAGTGGAAGTAGACAGCACTTGTTGGAACCAAATTATGCTTTAATTCTGGATTTCCTTACCTTGGATGCCTGCCACTGCAATCTGTTTATACATTGTTTAACCTCATGCATTACAGCCCAGCGACTCCCCCATTTAAAGGGTTGGAGATTCTAATTTTTGCATGCTCCCACAATAAATATTCTTGGTACCACCAGGGTATGGTCACCCTGCCTTGCGAAGGCCAGAGGTATGAATGGCACATCGTCACTGGAGATTTAGGGATCCCCAGAATAATTTAGCAAATGGAGAGTAAAATTATAAAATCTTTTAAGACAGGCTATGCAGTTAGTGTATTTAATGGTATAGTTATATAACTAATTCCACGTTCATTTATGTTTGTTAATTATAAAGGTCTTCTCCAACCTAAACGATTCTGTGATTCTTATTAATAGTTAACAATTATATATTGTTATATTGCTATAACTGGCATGGGAAAACATTAACAATATAAAAGCAGAATGGGTAAAATATGTACGTGTTTTTGTTAAAAAGAAAAAATTTAATGGATTTCCAGCAAAAAAAGCTGTTTTAATTGTTTTCAGTGAAGATGTTTATCACAGAGGAGGTTTATGTTTCTTTCTTTTGCATCTGTTTTGCCTTTCCTATTTGTTCCTTTCCCCCCCAACACTGCAAAAACAATTTTGAATTTTGAAACCAGTTCTCAGTGTTAAATAAGCTGGTCCCAGTTCATCGGCCCAATAACAGAAGCCTCAGGAATTTGCTATGGCATTGACTAGTCTAAACTGGGAGCAAAGTTTAACTTCTCTACTAAACAAGCTGCTACTGAAGTTGAAATTAAAAGTCTGTTTTGCTCAGAGACCCAAACTTAAGTTCTCCTCAAAACTACTAGAGGGGAAGTTTAGCTACTTTCAAAACAACTGCATATTTATGTGTTTTGGAAGCAAATAACATTCTTGTCATTCTTTGGAATATCTATCAGAAAAAAAAAAAAAAACCTGCTGAAGAGGGCTGGAACACACAGCATAGGAGGAGAGGCTGAAGGAGCTGGGTTTGTTCAGCTTGGGGAAGGGAAGGCTGGGGAGGTCCTACAGCCATCTGCAACCACCTAACAGGGGTTATAGACCAGGCAGGCTCTTCTCACAGGCACAACGAAAGGATAAATTGCCGTGGGCACAAGCTGCAACAAGGGAAACCTTGACTGGCCATAGGGAAAAAATTCTTCCCCATGGGAGCAGTGCAGCCCTAGGAAAGGCCCAGAAAAGTTGAGAAGTCTCCAGCCGGGGAGATACTCAGACCTTGACTAGATATGGCCCTGAGCAATGTGACCTAGCTTTGGGATTAGCTCTGCTTGGAGTCAGATAACTCCAGAGGTCCCTGCCCATCTAAACTCTGCCCTGAGTCTTCAGAACAAAAAAAAATAACTTTTACACTATCAGCTGATAGAAAACAGATTTCATAAACTATTACATTTATCTCACTGTAACCAGGCATCCACCTAGAAGCTTTCCCAGACTGTTTGTACCAAACCCACATCCAAAATCCCTTCACCTTTTGCTCAGGTGCGTCACTAAAGGATGGTCTGTCCTAAGAAGACAGCAGATCTTCTTAGGAGGAGATCTCATAAGCAGCTGTCTTACAAATAAGAAGTTTATCCTTTCATTAATCCTTGATTTCAAGAAGATGCTAAATGCCAAGTCCCTCTAGCACTGTGCTGGAAGCCTTTCAGTCCACATCATTCCCTCAGAGCAAGAGGCTGGCTGTGTAGGCTGATGGCTGTGCCACTCCCAGCCCAGCCACAAGAGATGTCCCTTGCCACAGCTCAAAAATGCTCAGCATGGCCCCCATCTCAGGGGCCTTTATGGTGCCATCACCCTCCTACCTTGGGAGTTCCACACTGGGAAGCTATCAGGTCAAAATCGTGTGGCCCCCAGGCTGACTGCACCAGAAGCAACTGCTTCTGCAGCGATTTCCTAAAGCCACCCAGGGCTCTTGCCTATTTGCATCTCTTCCATCTATTTTATGCCATGTGCCTTTCTCTGTGCCTGCTTCCCTGAAAACATCACCCCAGGGTTCCCTGAACAACCACAGCCCTCCTGGCAGAGCTGTCAGCAGAGGTCTGTGCCGTAATTATACACTGGCCCCTCCAGTCCTATTAGCAAAGCTAATGATACCTCACATCAACCTTGGGCATGTCTATATCAAACAGGAATGGAGGTGGGAGGTTATTCCAGATTCCTAAATCACATCTAGATTTCTAGTAAGGTTAGACAAAAGCAGACTTGAGTTAAACCTTGGGGAGAGGAAATGTGGATGTGGAGCAGTGCCCATGCTGACAAGAGCAGCGTGAGCTGGTGCAATCCATTTTCTGGGGCTCTGCCTGAATCATTAATCAGGCATTATCTTAAGACTGTTCCCAAGGTCCTAACCCCATTACCAGACTGATGAGATTCTTTGCCAAGGGAGTGACTTGGGCAAGGCATCATGCTCTGTTGGCCTTGGTTTCCAGAGAGGCTGCAGCTCTAGACATTGAGGTGCCTTGCAGCACTCCTGTGCCTCCAAAAGTCAGGGAGATAACTGACAGAGAAAGCAGACAAATGCCTCCAAAAGTGCCAACAGAATTGTGCAGCAGCATTGTGAAGGCAGTATCTCTGTGGCCCAAACACAAGTTTGGAGAACGTTTTGGGTGATTAGTTGTAGAGCAAAAAGCTGGTTCTTTGATGCAGAGCACCCGTGCAAGATGTTCATGTGCCATCCAAAATACATCTCATTTTGCTTCTGTGTTCAAACAAGAAACATCTTGCTGAGCAAATAGTCTCTGTGGGATTACAAAGCACATTACTTAATCACTTGTCCATGTAAGCACAAAAAGCCTTGCGCTGGGAAGGAAGTGTTTGTACCTGCGCCCACCCTGCTTGTGGAGGCACTGTGAACCCAAACAAACCTTTAGGATGCCTCATTCCCTCTCCTCCTCCTCTGTTTTCTGAACTTTGAGCATCTCCGCTCAATAAACCCTTTCTGCATCTTTCTGCACTCAGGGTTCAGACCAGCTGACCCATCACAGGGCTCACATGTGGGCAGCTCTAAGCCATGGGATGTTCCCAGTGACCAGCCAGAACCCTCCAGAGTGAGGACAGGAGTCCCTGCGAGGACGCACACCCTATAGCAGCCATGGACTCAAACAAACAAGAAGGTAAAGCATCCTCTTATTTCACTTCTTGATAAGTCTGAAAGACAGCAAGGAAGAAACCTACTCTCATATGACCTGTCTGTTGGCAGCCGCCAGCCAACCTCCCCAGAGCACCTCTTAGCCATGGCAGCTGTGGGCAAATGTCCCCTTCTTTTAGTTGCATAGAAATATCTGGGGTTTGAAGTTTTTCCCTCTTATTTTAGAAACACCTCCCTCTCCCCTCTGGAAAATAATCCTGTGGCGTATGTAACGTCCAACATGGGAAGTCATTGCCATTTTTTGCCTTGGACCCACCTCTGCCTTGGGATGTACAGAGACTTATAACTGTCAAAAGCTATGTCTTACCCGAGGGCACTGTGACAAGGATCTGCTTCTGTCCCCCACATGCTTTGTTACAAGGGGTTCTTGTCTGTGTCTCTGCCACAACCCAGACTTCTGCATCAGTCCCAATCTTGCAAGCACCAAGATGTATCCAGGCCACACTGCTTGCATGCAACCAGTCCTGCTACAGTCAGCAGCACTTCTAGAAATTCTGCAAAGCTCAGGGGTTTCAGGTCCAGGGTTTTAGTGGTTATTTGCTTTAGATGTTCTTACAGAGGAATGTGGAGATGGTGGTACTTGCCTTCTACCCCAAACCCCTTGCAGCACTGCACTCTGCCTTGCCACCTCAGAGGTGACTGCATCCACATGCTGAGGAACTCTTGAAACTATGAGGAGCAGGGGGAACAGCTTTAGGAATGTCCATAACTGCTCAGGAGACAGCCTGGAACATCTCTTTCCCTCTTAAAAGATGCTTGGTGGTGCCAACATTCATTCATGGCATAGGTAACAGAAGAGTTAATTTCTCTATTATTACAATTCTAATTTGACTAAATTAGATCTGTGTACCTAGGCCCCTGCACGACAGCAGGCTGGAAAGGAAATTAACTCAGGGATTTTTTACAATTAATTGGTATGCCCCCATGGGCTGCAGACGTTCACTGCAGAAATTGGGAGATAACCACAATGCCCCTTGCTTCCCACAGTGCAGCTGTGAGGAGCCTCCTCTGCTCCAGCTCTTAGCAGTGACTTTATAGAAATTATCTGAGTTTTGAGTAGGTAAGTGCAGCGAGTGCTTCTGCTCACGCTCATAGCAAAGGTGGGAGGTAAAATCACAGTAGCAGGGATCCTTTCCCCTCTTCTGGTCTTGCTTAGGAGCAGTTTCTCACTTTGAGTGTGTCCAAGGACATTACAGACTGATCTGTATCCAAACCCAAATGAAAGATCCATACAGACTTCTGCAGGGCTTGGGTTGAGCCTTCTATGTTCTATATCAGATTGAAAAACACCCAAAGAAAATGTGACGAGAGACCATGGCTATTCCTTGCTGCACCTCGCTTCTAACCTGACACTTCTAGTTCAGCTCACAAACCTCAGCATTCAATACATCCACTGCTCTGCAAAATCAGCATCTCCCTGTTTTCCCAGCATCTGGTTTGCATTGTGATATTAAGAAACACATCCTCTTGCTCTTTTTGGGTAAGTCATTC
Organism: Antrostomus carolinensis; assembly: GCF_000700745.2. Taxonomy (NCBI): domain Eukaryota; kingdom Metazoa; phylum Chordata; class Aves; order Caprimulgiformes; family Caprimulgidae; genus Antrostomus; species Antrostomus carolinensis. The sequence continues at coordinate 15,813 of NW_010317741.1, forward strand.
CCATCCCACAGTAAGAGTCCAGCAGTAACTTCTACATCAGAACAGACACGTACCTCAGTTTTCTTGATTCTGGAGGACTGCAGTACACACTAACTGCCTTCTCAAGCCCCAACTCCAGGCATCATGACAAAGCTTCATCACGTGCTTTAGGCCAAATGTTGGTTTCTAGTTTGTGGGGTTGCAGAGAAAAACTGGAAAAAAAAAAAAAAAAAGACCCAGAAGGGCTAAAAGCTGAAAATGAAAATCACCTGTCATTTAAAAGATGAAACTTGAGGCTTGGTGCAGTCTGGCTTATGAATTTTGACCCCAGGGTCATGGTTATTCCTCCCAATCAGCCTGTTGCCCCTTGTTTTACCCAGGAGGACCCTCGGAGGGTATTCCCCGGAGGGTCAGTGTCTGACCCTGCCACCCAGCCCCACAGCTGTGAGACCAGCCAGCATGGGCAGAAAGTGGCCTCTCCTCCTCTGCCTCTCACTTCTGCGAGTCGCCAGGGAATTTACTCACATTCCTCTGAATCAGGACAAATCCTAGAGACCAGAACAGGGCCAACTCATAGGTGCCCTTGGCAGTAACCCATATTCCCCCTCAGGGGTAAAGAAATCAGAACATAGCTGTGCCTTGTAAAGCTCTGACTTCCAGGCTTCAGTTTTCCACTTCACACACTTGCTGACTGCCTAGAGTCCTCCCTGCACACTTTTCAAGCCTCTGCAGGACTGAATTTCTGTGGTCTGAAGGCCCAGGTGGGTAAGGCACTGAGCATCTGCAGCCAGCCTGGAAAGAGGGAGCTTGGATGCCCCTAGAATTGGGGGCATGGGGATCACCAGTCATGTCTGTGACCGACAGCAGAGATGGGTGAAGCAAATTCTTGGAGGTAAAAGAAAGACCCACCTCATGAAGTGCCATTGCCAAGGGGAGGTGATCCAGACAAGAAACTGGGTGGCATAGTGTTTTCTGGGAGTGAAGGCCAGCCAGGGAACCTGATGAGGGGAATAACATGGGAACCGGTGGCCACTGAACTGCAGTTCCCTCAGAGCGCAATGGTGGCACAACCAGCCATAATTTCTGTTGGGTAATTGAAGGTTTCTGCACAGAAGAGACAATGTTAGAAGATGAAATAATAAATATAGACTTCTTGGTTTCAATTAAGAACCCACTAATGCCTAATGTCACTGCAGTGTCCAAAACACTTGTGCAAAATAGATATAAGCTAAGCTCTTCTATGAGATAAGTCTCTTTCAGAAATGTTAAGTCTAGCTCCATTGTACAAGATCAGGTGGGATCATATTGCCACAAAACCCTAGTAATTTAAAACTGATGAAAAGATGTATTTTTTTGGTAACTTGGGGCTTAAAATATAAGGATCAGATCAGCCTTTCATGGAGATAACAGAAATAGAAGTGGAGAAAATTCACAGTTTCAGAACAGAGATGGATCATTAATGCTTTAGGGGAAAAAATTTACACAGAACTGAACTTCACAGGGAGCAATTTAGTCCTAATTGGACATACAAGGTTTCTCACCTCTTCGCATGCATCAACTTTGGACAGACACAGGACACAAAGGAGGTGAATTTAATGTCTGCTTTAGGTGAGCCATTCCTGGTTTATAATTGCAGTTTATTTTACAAATTATAATGGTGTTCACACCTCCTAAAGTGAGACTTGAGTCCTTTAAAACTGATTTGTACCTCAAGAGGGACTTCAAACCCTCTGTTCCAGTTATTTATAGCAACCATAATAAGTCATTTTAATTGACTGAAGTTCTTTATTCCCACAGGAGAGACTGAAAGTGTGCCTGTGAGTACCCCTGCAACACAGATTTCCCAGGTAAAGATGAGCAAAATGCCCTAAAAAACTCACAAGAGTTTAAAGAGTTACTAATAGATAAACAGTAGTTAAAAAGCTAAATTAAGTGGAAGGAAAAATGTAGGCACTTAGAAGGAACATGGCAACTAAAATGTGCACACTGCATGAATAAATGTCACACATACCACATCTTGGGCCTCATCTTAAAAGACACTTCAGTAAAATTTCTCTGCTCACAACCAGTTGTGTTTAGGCAGGGGATTTGTGAGCTCAGCTAATTAACTAGCTGGCATCATTAGCACAAGTTAGAGAATGTCAAATCACTGGGCTGGAGGGAGATTTTATGGCCAAGCTCTGATGAGCTTTCACCAAACCCGATGCACTGTCCCAGGAATAAGGATCTGTTGACTGACATGGGGCGGGGGGCCAAGTCTCCTGGGGGGCTCTGAGTCATCCTGGCAGCCTCACAGCTCCTTGGACCATGGGGTGCTCTTCTTGCCTGATGATCCAGAGCAGCTGGGCTGGCCAGAGCATTGAGTCTTGATGCCTGTCTCTGTCTGGCTCCCCAGCCAGGAGCTTGGAAACCTTGTCTTTGAGCTGATGTTGGCTCAAGGTGATCAGGACTTCCAGAGCTCTGCAGCCACTCTTTGAGTTGACATTCTTGCTGCAATTAGCCACCATGGATGCAACAAGATTGTCTGTACCACAGCCCAGAGAGCATCCTTCCTGTAAGATGCAGTTTCAGTGTTTCCACAGCGGTGTTTCCTAAGCATTTCCAGTCTGCAGGAAGCACAACAGAGTTGTGAGCACTTTAAACCTTGGCCTCATTCAATATGGAACTGTACTCTGAAACAGAAACACACCCCTGAGCTGGAAACCCTGACTATTTGAGACCTCCCTTGTCACCATGGCAACACTAATGCCCATAATTGCTTCTGAGTGCACCATGGCAAGCGGAGAAGATACTGCTTTCTGTTAACTAGTCAGTGCTTCTCATCTCATCGTCTTTTGTGAAGGGCCCAGCACAGTGGATCCAACACGCATAGTGCACATGCTGGGAACACTGTGTGCACGTGTTGCTTTCCAGAAAACTCAGCTGAGATGTGGATACCTTAATGAATCCTTTAAATCAAAGTTCCCAGCTGGCTGTCCCCTTCTGCTTCAGCAGTTATCAAAAAAGACTGCACAGATGTGAAACAAGAGCTGATAAATGCTCACAACCCCCTTCAAGTATCTCTATCCTTCTCTTCTCGCCTTTCCCTGCTGCTCTGCCTTTATCCCTACCATCCTTACCTAGGAATATAAATGTTGGATATACTCCTAGGGCTAGGTTCTCTACCACTGTAAATCAGCTCTGCTGCTTTCCTGCTACGAGGCACTGCAAGCCTTCCTTAGGCTTGGCTGTAGAAATGCTGCCCTTAAATGTAGGAGTTAGTAGCTGTGCTAGAAATTAGTTGTTTCATGGTAAAAGCACTCGTCAGGCAGCTCCAAAAAGTCAGATCCAGGCTTTGTGGCAAGTGTTGGAATTTGTGCCAGATTAGTTTTGAGCAGTGTTCTCAGGCAGCCCTCTTTTGGGTGACACAATGTTGACTTCCTTCTTCAGATCAACCACATAAGAAGATGTACAAAGAGATAGACAGTAGATAAGCCAGGGGAAGTAACACAGACAATACTCCTTCGTGGCCACAGAAGGTTTTGCTCTTGTCTAGGATATATTTCATAGAATCATAGAATGGTTAGGGTTGGAAGGGACCTTAAAGATCATCATTTATAACAGCAGAATCATTCCTGTGCACTATTTCTTCACCATGAGCCTCTTTTCTTCTGGTTTTTACAGGTCAAGGTCCCTGAGCGCAGGCTCTGTTCTAGTGTAAGGACCCTTGGCAGCTGCCAAGGGCAGCAGATGCAAATAGCCATCCCTTTGGAGACACAAAGCCCTGGACAGCCTGGCTAGTGCTGGGGGAGATATGTGGGGGCACAGCTACTCATGGAGGCAAGGGCAGTAAACCCAGCTCACCAAGGCTCTGCCCTCTGCTTTCCATCCCAGCTCTTCCTTCCATAAGCCATCCCTGCCTCCTGGCCACAACCATCTTCCCTGGGCTGCCTCCAAGTCTGAACAAAGCTTTAGTGGATGGTCACCATCTTTTGCAAATGGCTCAAACTGCTGGCACCCACCAAGGGAGGATGGGGAGGCTCTGCAGTTTTGCTGTCTCTGGTCCTGGAAGCAGCATCAGTCCTGTCCACACTTTGGGGACAGTATAGTGAGTACAGAGACAGGAGTAGAGGCTCAGCTAAAGAGATTTCATAGCCTTTCTATATATAAATATAAAAATAGCTCCACTCTTGCAAAGTAAAGTCAAAACCAGGCTGAGAAACATTCCTTGTATGTCTTCTGGTCTCACCCTTCTCCTCTCCACCATTATGTACTCCACATGGTCACGGTTCCCTTCTCCATGTTGAGAAACGCTTGCTTCCCTCTCCAGGTGGACTTTGACAGAGAGTTCATATTCCTGTTGGGCTGGAGAAGAAGTGAGAGTCACAAGTGACTGCTTCTCAGTGTCCTGTTAATCAGAGTCATGCAAAGCAGGGAGAAGAATCCTTCATTTTCCCCTGGGCAGCTAGCCACAGAGCACAGCACAGTTACTTGGTCTTGCTAGAGACTTTACTTGCATGGTTTTTCCCGAGAGAAGTGAAAAACATCAGGGCAGAAGGTAAAATGGGAGTCATGCCCCCAAGAAAGACATAATCTGCTACAGATGAATGGTGCTGGATCCCTCACTGCATTGCTTTGTCAGGTTTGAGGGCCTGACACTCCAAAGGCAGGTGGAAGCTGAAATGTGCGTCTCTTACTAGATTATTTAAATACTTAAATGCTTTTCCTCAAACAGTTCTTGGACAGGTTCTAAGGACTCCCTGTGACCATGCAGATTCATTTATCCCACAGGCATTAGGTAGTTCTACTTCAGTTGTTGAGGTGTGTTCCTCTTCAACTGTATTTATTCCCATGAATAGGTGAGCCAGGGCAACACGTTGGAGTTAAACTGTCGCCAAGTTTCCATGGTACTATAAAATCTGTCCTTTTTGGTACGTGTGGCACTTTAGAAACACTGAATTGGCTTGACTTTCCAGGGGTTCACAAACCTGTGAAATGTCTCTCTGGTCCTGTAGGCATAATCACGTGGGCAAGACATAAGCATGAGCTGATGCTTCAACAGCTTCCATTTGTTGTAACAGCCCATGGGATTTAAAGGACATTTTTCTATGGCTTGGTGTTAGAAATGAGCTTAAACTACAACCCACAGCTCAAGCACTACACTGCGCTTGGGAGGAGTTCAAAGATAATGTGTTGTTCCTGCTACCACTCCACTCAATTCTGGATCAAACATGCATCCAATGCCACAAGGCTGATTGTGTTTCGTTTCTAAGCTCTGAGAACTGATGGCAACAGAGGGAGTTCTCAGGGTTTCAGCACTTCACGTCCAACCATACAAGCCCTGGCAGATGTGGCTGATTCGTTTTGCTGGCTGCTTTCATCCATCAAGTGGCAACAAAGGGAAATGCAAGTGTAAGATGCATTTCAGTGTCTGAAATAGCAACTGCAAGCTGCATGGGGCTGAGGAAGGATGTACCGGGCAGGAAAGACCCAGGCTGGGGTTTGGAGCACTGGGAAGGATACACAAAGAAACCAGGCTAGCACTGTGACTTCAAAAGCAGAGATTGGCCAACAGTGAACCCCAAAATAACAAGTGACTGTCTGCTTTTAGATGTAGAGGATATTTCAGTCCAGCCTCTAGTCCAAATCTTTCTTTTGGCTGCCTGAACTCAGGTTTCACGAGCGTTTCGGTGCACATGGACACCAAAGTCTCTGCAATGGTCCTTCTTTGCTGACTTTTGCTGATGCCTATAAGTTTTTGACTCTGAAACCTCTATGTCAGCAATGACTCTCATCCTTGTACCCTTCACAAAGGATCTGTCTAGTGGAATGCTTCATTTCTGGAAGCATCTGAGGAGGATATGGCCAGGTTTGTGGGCAGAAACATTTCATTTTAGGCTTATTTTCCCTAGACATACTTATCTACAGGGCCAGCTTCTGTACTGCACCACTGCTAGCAAGACTTGAGGCTGTGACAACTCTATCCTGAAGCAGTTCTCTATAAATGGATAGCATAGGAAAGAATAGAATAGCATTTCAGTTGAACCACCCCTTTTCACTTGGAGGACAGCGTGTCATGATGCAGGCTAGCAGCGACACTCGGCCTCGACAATGTCAGCTCAATGTGGAAGAGTGGCAACCACCCCTGACCAGGGATGGGAACATGAACATTTTGCTTAGTGATAGTACTTTATATCCCCCCATTTCTCCAAGAATGTATGTTAGGATGTCTGATGATGCTAAGACCACCTGGCTCACCCCCCTAGGCTGAGATATCAACAACAGTATGGTCATTGCCACCCCTAGCAGCCATGGCCCTAAGCAGCCCCTCTAACCCTTCAGGCTACACTCACAAGTCACAGGGTGACAATTCCTGTGTCACAGGAAGGAGTTCACTGTGGCCAGGAAGGGTGGGTGAAGGGGTTGAACCAAGGGGTCTGGAACCCCAGCTGGCTCGGGGAGTCGGGGTTGGCTGCCTAAGGAGGGAAGATAACCTCAGCTTCCTGCTCCCCTCTGCCCTGTCCCATCTCCTGTCAGTCCTGCTCCTCCTAGCCAGGGAACATGTGTTCATCCAGACTGGACTGGGGACTGTGGGGTTAGCACTGGGGTAGGAGTGGGGATGTCAGGCAGACGTCCTCTGTAAAGACGCTGCCAGTCTTGATGAGAGGAGGATGGTGCATGCCATTGCCCCGAGGTATCGGAAGCCATCTCTGCTCCATTTACAGGACTCAAGCGCCTGAGTTCCCGGGGGTGGCTGTCCTCTTACCATCAGTGCTCCAGTTTTGGACTCAGTTTATAACCAGATGTTAGGCCGAATTTCTGTTGTAAAGGTAAAAACCACTGGTACCAAAGCGCCTTGGGCCGGGACCTTGCTGTGGGCTTTGTGCAGGCAGAACAAGCAGGCGCCTTGCTCACAGCCGTGGGGACAGAGTCCAGGGTCACCAGCCCGAGCTGCCCCTGAAGAGGGTGTCCCCCGCAAGCTGCTTGCCTCCCCTCGCTGCCCACCTCCACACCTGGCTTGTCTGCTTGCTATGCCAGCCTGGCTTGCCCTGGTCTGTCTTCTGCTTCGCCCGGCTATCAACCGGCTGCCTCCAGCTTAGGTTGTGAGCTCTTCCAGCAGCACTAGGGCTTCTAGGGACAGAAAACAGAGAGAATGGGCACAGTGTCGCTGTATGCCACGGGAAAACCTCCCACTCCCTCCCCATCACTAGATAAAGAGCTGCCTCCTTCCCTGGAAAGGGCCTGCTGACCAAGGACGGAGCTTCTCCACAGCCCCTGGGGAGCGAGGAGGTGTTAGACCTGTCTGGGGAAGAGCACCAGCCCCACGAGCACGAGAGGGAGGAGGACTCGCTCAAAAATGGATGTGTTCTTGATTGCTCAGCTGCTTTGGGGATTGATAATCTGGCTGCTGTCGCAAACCTTCTTGGCATGTTTCAGGCTGTCCTCTCCTTTTACAGACTGACAGACTGCAAACTGCCAAGGAGCCTGCAAAAACTCTGATTTTAAAAAGGGGCACATTGACTGCCCAAGACAAACACCTCCTACCCTGTACTGAGGCTGCAGCAGGGGCCAAACCTCCCTCCATGTCTCCCAGCCATGACAGGAGGAGGAGAAAGAGGACAGCACCTTACAGGATGGGTTACACCCAGCCTTCATGCCACTCTGAGCCATGGGTGACCCTCGGGGACACAGCCACCTGCATCTGAGAGGAGGGACTGAACCCAGCCCGTTTGTGGTTCCTCTAGTTGCAGGCGTTAGCCTCGGAGTTGAAGGCGGGTTTCACAGAAGCAATGCAGGAGCTGTCACGAATCCAGCATGGCGAGTACGCCCTGGAGGAGAAGGTCAAGAGCTGCCGCTGCGCCATGGAAGAGAAAGTGGCTGAGATGAAGAATTCCCTCAACACGTTCAAGGTAGGAGTGTGACCTGTGTGGGGGGCTGCAAACCTGCCACGTTAGCTCAGGTGGTGTGGGGCATCAATCCTTCCTGCCTGCAAAGAAAATGAGCTGGGGATTGTTTCAGATGAATCTGGTGCACCTCCTTTGGCTCTGTGTCTCCCTCAACTACTCCAACCCAAATGTAACCCATGCCCTGGCCCGTTTAGCCTTCTCCATGGGCCATGACACAGTGCTGCAAGCTACTCCGGGCACAAGCAACCCTCGCTCTGGGCTGCACGTGCAACGGGCACGCAGCCTGTTCACAGGTTCCTGCTGGGCCACTGTGCCATACCTCTCCCTGGGCCAGGTCTCCTGCATTTCCTGCAGGAACCAAAGCTGCTGGAGAGCAGGGAATTCACACTCAACCCTAAAGCCTTTTGAAGTTGCATTCCCACACGGCTGGGAGGAAGTGCTGCCTGGTTTGATCTGGCCCAAGAGGATAAAGACAAAGGACTGGAGAAAGAGCCTAGTAAGATGGCTTGATGTACACCAGCCAGTGTCTCCATGCAGAAACTGGATGACTGCCTGTGAGGAGGCAGGCGGAGGAACTGTTTTATTGTTTTTATGGTAAATTATCCCCATGGGGTTTTGCTGAGTCAATAATACCTTGTGAAGTTAAAGAGGGCTGCTTACTGGAAAAGCCTGTTACTGACCCTGTGACAGGGAGACAGGCGGCACCGGGCAAAAGGAGTCCCATGGTCCCAGATGAGCAAGGGGGACAACACAAGGTGTAAGGGCACATGGCAGAGGTCTCATAGCAACCAGAGGCAGGGTTATCCAGGACATTGTTATGGGGGAAAAAGGGGCTTTAAAATCCAGATACAAGGAATTACGCAAGCAACAGAAGCCTCCATCATGCCCATGTTGACTGACCAAATCATAGAATCACAGACTGGTTTGGGTTGGAAGGGACCTTAAAGCTCATCCAGTTCCAACCCCCCTGCCATCAGCAGGGACACCTTCCACTAGACCAGGTTGCTCATGTTGAGTTCCCTATGAAGCCACCTCCTTTTCTTGGGGAAAATCTCTCTCCTTTGATTTACAAGAAACTCTTGAGTCTCTCTCCTCCATCCCGCTGCTCACATTGATTAAACCTGATGGAATTTCATATGTAAGAGAGCTCTAGATCTGAGCAAGGCTTGGTTGGAACTGCCTGATGGACGATGTCCTGACAGGGACATTATGGACGGCCTCATTTCCTTAGGAAACCAGGCTAAAAAGGCAGCTCCAAGGCCTGACTGGCAAAAGCTCATACATGTGAGATCACACTGGGATCTGAACCAAGGATAACATGTGAACACATACACTGGAGAACTGGGTAGGGAAATGTGCTTCCTCAGGCCCACCTCCAAATGCCATTAAAGGCAGGAGTCCTCCCAGTTCTTTCAACTGGTGGTGGATGAAGCCCTGTGCCTCCATCTCCTACCAGTGCCTTAACCATGTGATATCACGTTGGCTTGGGTGAGTTGCCTGTAGCTGAATTAAGGATTGTCATGCCATGCATGGCATGGATTACACAGGCTGGACTTGCAAAGGAAGAGTGTCTACTCACCGAACCACTCCCCGCAGCACCCTGAAGCATCTCTAGTGCACACCACCAGCATTCACAGCTGTGCTATGTAAGGCTGGTGGGCACCCTAGGAATGCTGTGCTTTTCTTTCTCAGGAGGAACTCAGTGATGCCAAGTCAATGATTGAAGAAATCAGTGCCAAGCAGGAGGAGATGCAACAGAAAATTGAGCAGCTGCAGCAAGAGAAGAGGCGGGAATCACGGAAAGTGAAAGCTAAGTAAGGGCCCAAACCCCAGGGCTCCGGAAGTGCTCATTAGCAGTGGTGTCATTTCCTTATAGCTTAATTTCTTAATTGTTTCCTGGCTGGACATGTGTATCAACCCTGATTATTTCTGGGAGCTCTAGCCTTCAGTTCACCGCAGGCTTTTAGATGCATACCCCACAGAGCAAACACAGCAGAAACCCACCAACATCTCACTGGGATTCCAACAGCAGAATAACTCCAGCAAGGACCCGGTGGAACACACAGACCTGCTAGAGACATGCTGGGTCAGGAATATTGTTGAAAGTCAGAAGCCTTCACCATTACAAGCTATTGCTAAGCCACCCCTGTCCAGACAACAGCACTGCCATTTCCCCTTCCAAGTGTGCAGGACTCAGCAGGCTCCTGATGGTACAGTCATACTCTGCCTTCCTGTCACCAGCCTGTTCTTCTCTGAGGAGGGTCACTGCAGGAGCATGTTTGCACACTGCTGGGCCACACTGTTGCTGTGATGAAGCAGATGGCTCATCCACCTTTGCCCTGATTAGCCTCCTTCTGAAAACAGCGTTTTAATGGTGGGTGTACAGCTGTCTTGATGAAAACACTTTGCAAATCTGAGCCAGCTCCTTAGCTAATTAATCCATTTAATTAGAGAAAATATGGTCTGCAAAAGAACAGGTCTGAAATAACCTTCTCCTGATAGCCAGTGGAAGTTACTTCCAGAATGTTGCTCATGAACTGCATCAAAGCCAGCTCCATCAAAGCCAACTCCTTTCCTGGTCTCTGCTGGAGCTGTCCTACTTCTGACTCTGTGTTTGTATTTATACTGGTATCTGCAACAACTGTAGTGTAGGAGCTTCACCTGTAGCATTCATACTTTCCAACTGTCTCATTCTTTGTATTTGTACAGAAGAGCACAGAAGGATGATCATGGGTCACAGACAGTGCCTACGCCTCTCCAGGGCAGCCCATTTCGATCCATTAACCTCCCAGAACCTGTGCTGATCAATGAAGATTTTACAAGTCTTTTACACAACGTGACTTATGAAAAAGGTAGGAAATAGGAAAAAAATAAAAATAAATAAATCATCTAGAAAAAGGTCACTAGGGCAAGAGGACACCAAGTTTTCCTCAGGTGCAACAGCACCACAAAAAGAGAATGGGGGTGCTCCCCTTGGCAGCACTGCTTATGGGTCTGTACACGCTCCTTAGCACGGTGGCTCAGGAAAGCAACCTTGGCACTGGCCTGGATTCAGGAGATGCTGGTCTGTGAACACAATCCCAGAAGCCATTGCTTGCCTCCTCCAAGTAAAGGGAAGCAGGTTGGATCTTCCTCCCTTCTGTCCCTGCTAGTGGCACAGACACAGAGCCAGGCAGGAGCCCCTGATAAAAATATTACAGCCTGTGGATTTGTTTCTGTGCAAGGGAGCAGGGCACAGAAAGGAGGACTACAGGGATTGGGCTGACAGAGAACACCTGGTGTCTTTAAGGGACCATACCAGTGGTTGATTTGACAAGGGGACATTGGAGCTGGTACACATACACACCAGGCTACTGGTATCACTGCTCCTTGCATACACACACCGCTAGGAAAATCCCTGCCCCTTGTTTGTTAGCTGGGGAAGATGCTGGCCCATGGTGTTAGGGTTACACCTTGACCAAGAAAACACTGTCAACTGCTAAACAGTTGTGAAGATTGGAATAATATAAAAGGTGATGGACCAGATGGACCCACTAGCCAACATGCACCTACTGAGCAAGGACAAGTCAGGACTGCTCCTGTTCTTCTGCAGTCATACAGCACCAAGCAAGAGCCAGATGGACCAGTTGCTTTCTATTAACAACTTTGGTGGTCTAAACTGCTCTATCACTCTCTTGCTGTTCAGACAGGAAGACACTAGAAACTGATGTATTTAAAATGTCACCAAAGGCAGAGATTGGATAAAAACCATGTGCTGTTTTCTACCCTGTTCTGCTCAGAATCTGGCCAGTCACAGCCCCCCTCTGCCCTACTCTGAGGTGACATATTAGCCCTCTCCCTCACATCCCTCTTGTACATCTACCTCTCTCACCCCCTTCTCCCATTGCCCCTTTCTTTCCAGTTGTCTTACCTCTCCACTCTTCAATAAGCTCCTTTCCACCCAAAATGGCAGCCAGGTCTCCATCCTCTTGTTCTGCCTGCTGGTTGCCTTCTACCCAACGTGCACCTACTGAGCAAGGACAAGCTGAGACTGCTCATATTACTCTGCAGTCATATAGCATCAAGTAAGAGCCACAACAGTAAAGATCCTCCTTAGCAGGGGATCTAACAGGGGTGTTTCCATAGTAAAAATGTGAAAGACTGGAGGATCTAGCCATACTGACTGGGCTTGGCAGGAGGAAGTCTGTTCTACAGCTGTCTTCTCTTGTAAAGTTTGGCTTTCTTCTTCAACAGTGTCTGACACCAGGATCATGCCAATGGGAGAAGGAAATGTGAAAGTTGTAGCAGGTCCAGGTAGGAAAAATATCAAACTGTAAAAAAACAGTAGGGCAATGATTCAATCAGAGCGTTGGCTTTCAGGGAACGTAGTTCACAGGAATGTCTCTCTCTTTGCTGTGTACCTCTGTTTTCATACTCACAGTTGAGATATGAGGGCAAACCTGTGTCCCTGAAGTGCCAAATACCTGACAGACAACGCAAGGGATTGATATTTGTCAGGGAAAGCCTTTCTGCTGCTGCTTTTGCAGATTCAAAGTGCCTTTGCAGAAAGGAAGAATTGAGGCTTACTGATATGGCAAAGAATCATGAGAGTGCCATTTTGCCACTTGGGAAGAGACGGTCTTTGCAGTGACTACACACCAGTAGAACCAGTGAGCTGTTTATTCACTCACCAGCTTCCAGATTCCTTGTAGACATGTCTGAATAGTATCAGAGAAGTTTTTCTGGCAAAAGTAAAAACTGGTTAGAAGTAAGAGAAGCGTGTAGCAAGGGGACGTTGGAACCTGGCCAGCAAAAGGACACGTGAGAACAACCATTAGATGTTTGCACTGTTCACTAGAAGCGCTCACTGTTGTGGATGGCTCTTTTGCTTGAATCCACTTGAAAAAAAAAAAGAGAGAACACAAGCTATGGAAAATGGTTCATTGCAACTCAAATTCAAAGTATCTGCATTAAAGCAATTCCAGCCCAATGGCTCTAACGCACCCGCACCCTCCCCTACCTTCTCTGTGATTTAATAACCTCAGACTATCAGTCTTTCTGCTGTTGCTGTATAATCACATCACTCTAACAAAAAACAAATAAGAGCTGTGGCAGTTTATAATTATACTTTGTGTTTCTACAATACCTGCCAATAAGTGTCATATTACCAAGTCCTGAAGTGTCCCAAAACCCTGAAGCACAACCATACTTGGAATATAAGTTTTTTCTTTTTGAACCTGTGTCTAATTTTGGACCTTATTTGACCTGAAAATAAATGCTGAAAGAATGCAAACCTTGTTCTGCCAAAGTGCTCACCAACTGCACTTCTGTTAGTAAATTCACCCTACAAGGCTACAGCCCTTGTGAAGCACAGAAAAGGCTTCAGACTCTCCTTCCAGTACTTCAAATGGATGATAATACAGGCTAGCTGCCTGCTGTAGGACAAGCTGTCAACCGAGATGTCGAGATCCATACAGCTGTTTGTCATTGCAGGAACAGCCATAGACACAGATGACAGCCTCAAGCCTTCCTTGACAACAGAGGGGCCATCAAAAGTGCATCTGCCACCAACAGTATGGAAGCAGCCCAAGGACACCAAGGACTGGGCAGATGAATACATTTCCAAAGAGCAACCGGAGAGAGGGAAAGACATGGGTCAAAGCAGATACAGCTCAGCAGACAACATTATATGTGAACCCTCTTTGGCTGGTAAGGACAGAGTGGAAAACTCTGGCTAGAGAGGCTCAAAGCTGCCTTCACATCTGGTGCGAGCTGTTCAGCTTCTACAGAGAGAGACACACAAGCCAGTTTCTTCTGCTAGGGGGGAATGTCTCAGGGCCTCGGTCTCCAAGACTTCTGGCCTTTGTATTTGCTGGTCTGTGCCACTGACAGAATCGCTCTGCACTCAGGACACCCTTTCCAAGACCTGTCAAGTTCAGAGTACTGATGGGATTGTGACAGTGTAGTTGCTTAAGCGGGTGAAAAATACAACTTCTCATTCTGCAGGAAATGGGATGTGAATCCCGGCTATAAGTGGCTTGGCCTTTAATTGCTTGGTTTGTTATTCCTAGAAAAAAAAATAGTATTCATGGGGAAAACCCATTTGCTTTGGAGCTTTCTTAGCAAACTGTGGCTCTGCTCCTGTCTGGGGCCTGCTTTAGCATCAGGCTAGAATTTTATATTTTGGGGAAAGTAGACACACAAAGACAAGACATTGGTGTCACTTTTTGACAGTTTCTCCTTTCACAATTTAATATCAGATCACCAGTCTAACATGAAGCTGTCCTTGAGGTCAGCATTTCCTTATTTTTAAACTTAACCATTATCTTCTGGAAGCCAAAAGGCAGAATATCGCTTTGGAGCTGCTGGAGTCAGAAAGGAAATATGTTATCAACCTTTCCCTAATCCTGAAGATCAAGGCCACATTGCAAGGACCAGATGTGAAAAGGAGCACCAAAGAGAGAAGGTATTTGGATTTAGTTGCTCTTTGTTTTGGGGAGTTTTCTTCAGTCAATATTCTTTCTGCATCATCCTCTCTCCCAATTTTCTTTCATCCACAGAGATCTTTGAACACTTAGAGCTTACTTCTAGTTGAAAGGCAGGCACTGGAAGGGTTTTTTTTGCAGGGATTAAAGACTTTCCTGCCTGTCCTTGCATTTTGTCCACCTGACATCCCAAACCGTTTCACTACTACTTCATTTCAGTCTCTTTCTGAGTCTCATCACTCTCCTAGTCTTCTTTTGCATGCCTCGTGCCTGGGTGGGAACCAAGCTTTGAGCATTCACTGTCTGCTTCTCCCAGTCCACAGCTCCAGCTATGGAAGCTGCTGTGAGCATAAGCCCCTGGCTAGTGCTTGCCATCCATCAGGTATCGATATATACCCTGTGGCAGCTGGTTTAAGTTCCCAGGTTGGGATAGCTCCTGCAGCTCTCCCCACTCACTCAGCTTTCCCCTGGGAGTCCCCAGCCCCTAAGTGCATTTGGGGAGCCCAGTCCTTGTTAGTTCTCTTTTTTAGGCTCTTTCCACTGTCCCTAGGAGTCCCATATGCCAAGGAGTCATTTGAGAGAAGTCCACTGTGGGACATGTGGTACATGGGTTAATGTGGACTCGTTTAAGCAGCTACATGACACACACAGTTCAAACTGAAGCATGATAGTCCAAAGTGAGTTTTTATTTTTACTCTTTTTCTCTGGGACCTTTCCAGCTGGCAAAATATTTCAATATTTCACATCTTCATTCTGATTCTGGATGAAATGAGCATGAAATGACAGAAAGGCAGCAGCACATTTTGACCAGCTCTGCACCAAAGGGTTGTCTTGTTAAAGGACCTGACAAATGAGACAACATACAAAGCTGGGGAGCTCTCCTCCAAGTGCTCTATGGGATGGTTCAGGACCAATAAAAAGCCACTTGGGCTTTTTAGTTCTGCAGATTGTGGTCAGCTACACAATGCACTGGAAAGTCAGCTTAAGAAACCTTCAAAGCACTGTAATAATAGCCTACTGGAGAGGGTACCTGCACGTACACAGCAGCCAAAACAGGGCCTCCTGGCGCAGCCAGGACTTCAATAAAAGTCCTTTATAATACCTGAGTTTAAAGCAAGCCTGTGAACCCATGAACACACACTTCAGCAGCACATGCTTCGGGCTGAGCTTTTGCTCTGTGTAACCAGTCTGTCTCCCTGCAGTTTCTTCCCCAACTCTTTGCGGTACCTGGTCCAGCAGCATGTGGATTTACTTCACGCTCTACAGGAGCGAGTCCTGAGCTGGCCACGACAAGGGATCCTGGGAGACATCTTCCTGAAGTTAACAAATGATGAGGTATGTAACAGACCTCTCTGGACTCTCCTGCTCTGATTCATGATGTTGTGCTGATGGCCCACAGGTGGGCCAAGATACCTTGCAGCAGAGGGGCTGTGCTGTGAAGCTCTGGCTGGGGAAAGCCCTTCAGCCAGCCTCCTTTGAGCAGAGTCCCAGTGCACAGCAGCTCCTTTGTGGTAGTACTGGGTTGGTCAGGGACACCACATGCCAGCCCCACCTGGGGGCAGGCAGCCATGTAGCACAGCCCTGTAATAAATGCAGGAGACCTAGACTTGGTTGCAGGAGCCACACATGAGCCTTGACAGCTTGGATGTCTGTGTTGACAGTGAGGGTGTGAAAAGAGTGTGTTTCTTATGCTCCCCTTCCCCAATACACTTTGCTCAGAGTTATGACAAGCAGGTGGGCAGGCTCCTTATGCTATATGGTTTGGAACCCCAAGTGAAACAGCACCTCCTTCTCAGGGTGAAGGTCTGCCCAACCCCTAGCAAGCAGTGGGACTTCTCCTGGAAGGATGTGTAAAAACTCATCTGATGCTTTATAAATTTAATTAAGAGTCTTAAATAAGAAAAGCTTCTTCCTCCCCAGCCTCTCCACCCTTCCCATCTGCTAGAAAGCTTTATATACACTGAACACATTTTATTAAACAGCCTTTCTTGAGAAGTCCCAAGCTTTGAAAGCTTCACACAGTTAGCAGTTCTGCTGAACTGATGAGCTCCCAGGAGTGATGGTGGGGAATCAACACTTTCTCACACTGGCTGGTTCTATGAGCAAAAATATCTCTTAACTTTCTTTGTTCTTTTCTTTTTACCTTTTGCAAGAATAATTTTCTGGACTACTATGTTGCTTACCTGAGGGACCTGCCAGAATGCATCTCTCTGATCCACGTGGTGATCCTGAAGGAGGTAAACTTCCTGCCTGCTTCACAGACATGTAATGGCCACATGTAAGCCTGGATCTCTTCCTGTTATGCCTGCCCACGATAGGACTCTTCTGCCAATGCACTTGTTCTGTTACCAAATGCCAGTTTCCTGAACGTTGCCATGGCTGATGTGCACCTACAAAAGGCAGCTTTAATGTGTTCATCATGGTGTGTAACC
>NW_010317741.1:32602-33883 GCF_000700745.2 Antrostomus carolinensis
AAACCTCCCAGAAAGCTTGCCTATGCACATGCTATCCAGACTTGTCCCAGGCAAACATTGTCTCCTGGAAAATGAAGGACTCATCCAAACAGTGAGACCAAGTAAGTGCTTTAGAGAGAAAACAGTCTCTACTGTTCAGTTCCAGGTATTTGGTCTCACATCCTTGATTCTTGGTTTAAGCTAGGAAAGTTAAATATAAGGGTAGTTTTAA
Source organism: Antrostomus carolinensis (assembly GCF_000700745.2). Lineage (NCBI taxonomy): Eukaryota > Metazoa > Chordata > Aves > Caprimulgiformes > Caprimulgidae > Antrostomus > Antrostomus carolinensis. The sequence continues at coordinate 32,814 of NW_010317741.1, forward strand.
AGTGCAATAACTAAACCACCCTAGCCCGCTTCCAAGACATCTTAATTTAGAAGTCAATCTCATTTTGTTCAATTCATTTGGGTGTAAACTAAGAACTTAATTCTGAACAATACCATCTACCTGGGGTTTAAATGAAACTTCACTAGTGTCCTTTAAACATACACTCCCAATTCATTAGGCCGAGCATCCCTCGTAGATAATCCCCAACTTAAGGAATTCCATCCTTAGGACTAATATTACTGGTGGAAGGAGCTGCAAATATCCCTTACAGACGGAAGGCGAAGACCAGTGTATTGTCACACCAACTGCCACTTGACTGGCATGCTCCCAAGAACTGTTATTACTACTTAGAGCATAACTACTCATTAAAGCCCAGAACCATTTGGAAGCAGACATGTTTTATGGGTGGGAGAGACTCTGAAATTGTTTTCTCTATTTCAGGTAGAAGAAGAAATCAAGTCTGATCTCTACATTCTGTTCTTCCATATAGTCCAGAGAATCCCTGAATACCTTATTCATCTACAGGTAGGGCCCCAGGATGGAAACTGTCTTGTTGAACTCTTATCACATGTGACTTTTAACTCAGAGCTGGTATTCAGGCCCGTACAGGTACAGGGCTTCTGGCTAACCCAGCAGGCTTTCTGAAAACAAACAAACAAACAAACAAAAACACCTTTGAAAGGAAAAGCCAGCTGAGAATGGTCTAGTTTTCATCATTTTCACCTGAAGCTTGCTTCTATTTGCCAGTTTCCCCATTTGGCCTGACAGAACCTACTTCTGTCCCCTGGAAGCCGAAAGCTCTGCTGCCTGTTCTGGGAGAACAGGAGGCCAGAGGTGAGGCACATCTACTGTGAGCTCTGACCTAACGCCTGTAACAGAGCTGGCCTCTTTAGCCAGCTGAGTGGCCCACATGCCTGTTAGCTGAGAGACCGAGAGGGCTAGAGGCTCCTTGTGCCCAACAACCTTCCCTGCACAGAGCTTGCTGATAAAAAGAATTCTGGTTCACAGGAGGGTTATCTGAATTGTACTAAAGCACATCAGACAAATCACAGAATCCCAGACTGGTGGGG
>NW_010317742.1:0-452 GCF_000700745.2 Antrostomus carolinensis
TGCGAGGCCCAGAGGCCGCCATTTTGGTTGCGGGCGGCGAGTGGCGTTTGAGCTGAGGGAGGATCTGCGCCTGGCTGGCTGCGCTCCCCGCTCTCGTGGAAACCTCGGTGCGTGGCAGTGCTGCCTCAGCGTGGCACATGTAGTCCTGTGGAAGTAGTTGTGTGTTAGCTGTACTAGTTGTTCTGGTTTCCTGAGGTTTGTTACGTACGAAAGGCAGGATTTTAAGGGTTCTCAAGCAAAGCAGATGAACGATAAGTATAAAACTGGAGATGTACGTATAGGGGACCTGACAGGGAATGAAAAAGGTTCCTTCGCGCTTGGAGGAGAAGGTCTGCTTTATTATTAATTGAGGTAAGGAAGAGCTTTGAGCAAATAACGTTCAAATCTTTAGCACCGGGGGTTTTTCCCGCCCTTTTTACCGGGTCACGGTGACTGCGAGACCCCGGCGGCTC
>NW_010317743.1:0-34434 GCF_000700745.2 Antrostomus carolinensis
TAAAATAAAATAAAATAAAATAAAATAGAAGAGGAATTTACTGATGGTTTGATAGGAAAAAAGCAACTCATTGTGCAATATAGTGTTATAACAATCTGTGAAACAGGGAGATTAAAATCCACTGTATCATTCAGTTTTCCTAATTCTCTTCTCCCCCTAAAAATTCATGGACTCTGGACAAGTGTGGTGCACACTAAGCATTCCAATTGCTTTTGAAAGGAGCGTTTTGCTAGTGGAAAATGTGCTGTCTCTTTGATTGCAAATGTAGTTGATTGTGAGGAGAATGAAAGGATGACCTATGACATGACCTGCTAGCGCAATAAGGTCATTTTTTTTCCCTCTCCTCACACAAAAGATAAGAGGCTGACTGCTTACAAAGTGTTCTGGCAAATGGACAAATTAGGATTGCCTGGACTCCCGCTCTGGTCAGGCAAGTTATTCTAAGTGAAGATAAGTGAAAGTTTGAAATGTTTTTGAGGAGGAGGCAGACTGCGAGCTTTCATTCCTTCCCCAAATGGATGGATTGTGAAGGAAGAGAGCTCTGCAAAAATGGCTGCCCCAGGAGTTTCAGGTTTCACACTTGAAGATTCTGCAGCTGAGTGGTAGAGAGGAGGAGGATGCGGTGGCTGTGTGGGTGCAATGTCAGACAGCATCAACTCAGGACAGCAAGCCTCAGCATGACTCCCAGCTTGCCCATTTGTTTCTGTGAGGCACCACACAAGAGTAGACAGGCAGGCAAAATCCCCCTCTGAGATGCCGAGGCTCAAGCCAGATCCTGGGTAAAATTCATACAGCCACACTACCATAGCAATGCATTTGAATAACACCTGCCCATTTAGGACAGCTCTAGCACCAGGAAAATTCAACTTCGTGGCTTTCAGATCCAAACTTGCATCATCTAGCCAGGTCAGAGCATGGGCAAGTCAGTGTGTGCCCACACGTATAACCATACTCTTGATCTACTCAGACCAACATTTCAAGCTCTGCATGAGTCAGGGAAAATATTTTCATACTTCGGTAGTGTATTTTGAGATAAAATTACTTGTGAGTGAGAAATGTTCAGATAGGACTGTGCTGTTCATTTATACACCTAGCTAGAAAACCGAGATAATTTTTAGCAAAACCTGGGTCAGGTTTCAATTGAGCTCTCAGTGAGCCTATGGTTTGGGTGAAATTTCCCTGGTTCCAACAAATAAACAGCCTAAAGCTCAATCATTTTAGCACAGAATTGCTTAGAGATTTGGGGTTTGAACCCTAACCCTCAGTGCAGAATTCCTGGGTATGAACTCATTCAAACCAAAGCCAAAACAAAGGTTTTCATGAAACCCAGGAAGCCTGAAACACCAACTTTCTTAGTAGTGCTACAGAGCAAACTCCAGAAAACCACAGAAAAACCCAAACACCACAAAAAAAAATAAACAGATGGAAAATGTCATTTTCTGGAAATGCTTATTTCTTCCTACAAAACTGGCAGGTTCTCTAATTTCTGTTTGATCTGCTTCAGAAATATACAGTATCAGTAAAGTTCCACCTAAAGTTTATCTGACGCACACCTGGTACCAGCTGCAAATCAAGGACCTAACCCATCGAGCCCAGAATCTTAATCACCCGCCGTAGGGTGACAGGCCAGATATATGTTTTCAACACATTCATGGAAAGCTATCAAATGTGATGCTGTGTGATTTCACTTCACAAACATTTTTTTGATGGAAATGGAATATTCTTGGGAAGTTCTGGGAAACTTGCAAAACGAGACATGTATCCCAGCACTGCCCTGATGAACCAGATTTGCACCATCTGACAGAATGTCGCTGTCAATTTGTATGGGCTCTGGTCCAGAGGAATCTTCAAGCAAGTATTTGACTCAAAACATGGCAGCAATCTTGTCCAAGGTTTCATATGTTTTAAATTAAGAACTTTCTTTAGCGCTTCAGAGACGCTGGAGCTATGTTGAGAGATAAGTGAGAGGTAAACCTGAAGCTCACTCTTGTGTAAAGTCCTTTTCATTTTAGTACTTTTCTCAGTAATCAAATTGAACATATAAATGAACTTCTTAGCCCTGTTAAAATCAAATATGTGGCATGGAATAAGCAACAAGAGTGATTCTGACCCCTTACACTGCACACACCTCCCATTCTTTTTTGGTGGAAACTGTGGGAAAATTCAGTCCTGTGTATCTGTCAAGCCAAGTCTTCATCTGTGACCAGAACAATGAAGATAGGGAATCTGGAGATCATTTCCCTCAACACTGTATTGGACATGCTAATATTATCGTGATGCTGTAGAGCATCCATACCTCCTATGTCATGATGATATTGCTAAAATATGTAGGCATATATGCACAGTGATTCACCATTAGGTTAAAATGAGTAAAGTCAAATAGAAACTTTTATTGCCCCTTGTTTTAGAATATAACAGGAAATACTTGACATCTGGTCTCTTTTAATGGCATCTGGAGTTGTGTCTAAGCAGATACTGCAAATTCAGTTTCTTCAACTGCATTTGAATTTCAGCATGAGTTATTTCAGCAGAGACACAAACTCTTCACTTTAGAGTTAAACTTACAAGGCAAGAAGAAAGACACTCTCTAAAGCTCCTTTGGTTAGGATCAGTGGCTGTACATTGTATGCCCTTTGATCTCTGGACAACAAAGAGCAACCTCAACCTAGAGGCAGGATGAGAAGGAGAAGCTAAGGAAATAAAATGCTCATTGAAAGGTACCATCAGCTGTCATTCAACCCCAGACTGGAACACTTCCCACTATCTTTTTTATTTCTAGCTTGCTTTTGCTTTTCTTTAAGGGAAAAAAAAATTTCCAGCGGCTTTGATATGTTTCAAATGAGCCATTCCACCATTCCACAGCCTCCACTCAGTATTATCTTCTAACCTCCAGCAATCATTTGGAGAGACTCCTACTGCTGGTGTGGTACTGCTCCTGATGGACACAGATTTACATGTGTAAGGGTTCACAAGCAAAGAGACTGTGCAGGTTCAATAGATCTCGTGGCTAGTGCATGGACATGGGCTTGTAGTCTCAAATACTTGTGCTGTCTTTGGTGTAACTAGTTACAGGAATTATGTGAAGAAACATTCACAGAATCTGACTCATGAGGAATATTCAAGGCATTTTGGTAATTAATCCCAGCTTTGTGGGGATGGAGTCATAGCTCAGCAATCAGCAATTAGTTTGGATACAGTATCAAATTCATGAAACTACTATGTTTTGGCCACTAGAAGGGACAGAGATCTATGGAGTTACCACCAATCAGCTGCAGCAGAGCATCAGTGCTCTCAAACTGATGGAGTTGAAGGCAAAAAGACTAGGATCAAAACTCACTGACTTTTAATCTACTTTATATCAATTTACAACTGTGAAGGCTTAAGACAGATATGACCAGTAACCAACAGTTACTGTAGCTCTGCTACTAGGCAGTAATTTATTAAGTTGCTATAACTCAGCTGTCTGCCTGAACTCTACATTCAGTTAATGATCACTTGTTAATTTTTTTTAACCATGCTGAGATTTCTATTAGAAGCATGCGATTTGGGTTTTTGAAAACGGCTGCTGGGCTTTGGAAAGAGAAGAGGAAGTTATTTAACTTTGTCTCATGCATAGAGAAAAGTCAGGGTTGAGAGTTTCTTCTTGTTTCCCTGATTACTATCAAATGGCTCCCACACTCACTTTCCAAAAGGCATTTATCCTCAGCTCATTGCAGATACTGTTGCTATTTACCAAGGAAAATTACAGGTTCCAGGAGCACCTTGACTTTGTTTCCTAGCTGCCCAAGTATTGCTAACCTACCAAGTGCAAAATAAGGGGTTTAGAACATTTAACATGTGGCGACAGAACCGAATATTTGCAAGTATATTGATGCATTGCAAGAACATCAACAGCAATAGGATAAGCTGTATCTCTACACATTGGGCCAAACACTGCTGCCTGTTTTCAATGCAGTTACCCCAGTGAAATCAGCTGAATGAATCCAGATTTATATTCATGTAATGGAAAGCAGAATCTGACTCACCATATGGAATCCATTTAGAAAGAAGTCTAGTTGTGAGTTTTATCTACAGCTTATTGAATTGTTCATTTTTCTTATTTCTATTTTTCTTGGTTTCATTGCAGGTTGATAAGCAATCTGAATGCCTGCTGAGGACTAAAGTTATTATTAAACATCTGAAAGTAAAGGTACCTAGAGAAATAGATGAGCTATCCTATTTCCAAAACACCATCCAAGTTTCTTTTTGTTGTTACCACACAGAACTCTGACCCAAATCATCACCAGCCTGAAGGGAAAGCATGAGAGTATAAATAAGTTATAAAAGAGTATTTACCTCTTGAATAACCTATTCAGGACCTGCTGTATGTTTATACAATCACGGTTGTTGCAGAATGGGAAGAATTCTGCACCTTGGGCTGAATACTCCACAGCCCTCAAACAATGGGCTCAGTGGCTCCCGAGCACTGCAGCCCCAGCTCCCAGGGGGCTTCCACACATCTGGATTTCTTCCACAGATACAGCGCTGGGTTCACTACAGATGCCATGCCCATCACACAGGTTACAATAGACACGACAGGCTGACAAACCAGTGTGGCTCCCGTCTTACCAAGGGTGCTCTCAAGCATTCAAAGAGAAGTCTTGTGACACTAAATGTCAGCTGAATTGACACATCAGGAATGTCTTGACTGGGATTCTCTATTTGACAGCTTTGGAAACAAAGAACAAAACAAAGATCCATGAAATTCTGGCCAAATCGATGAGCATAAGATTTGTGCTGCCTATTCAAGTGGAAGGCCTGGGATGGAGCTCATGGCAGCATTTGAACCCCAACTGTATTTTTTTCTAGAGCAAAAGAGAGTATACATGTCTGGAAAATATTTTTGAACTCATGCACTTAAGATGCAATTAAATATTGCATTAATTCCTTCTTAAAAAACACAGATGTAATATTTAAATTTGAAAGTTGGAACCAATCCTAAAACGTAAGATTATTTTAAGCTATAATTTTCCGTTATGTGCGGGTTTTGTATGAAATAAAGGAACAGTTAAAGTCAGTAATGTAAACAATTTGCCCATAACTAAATGTTCAATAATGTCATATTTGGAGACTGCTGTTTTAGGGTTTGATAAATCTATTATCATTCAATGAAAGAAAAATAGTCTTCCTTATACAAGTAAACAAGAAATAATAGCTGTAACAACAGCTGAACATTTTTAGCAGTGCAAACTTCTACAAGATTAAAAAGAGAAAAAGCAAGTGAACTCTCTTCAGCATAACTCTAGATTTTCATGAAACTGTAAAACTTTCCAGAAATCACTTGGAAATGGACAGAGACAATAATATGTCAATATTTAAACCTGGTGAATGAGAGATAGTAGAAATAATAGATCTGAATAATTTACATTATGCTTTACAGATAAAGAAGCAAATGGAAATTATTTAATTAGGGTCAACTAGTTAAAGGAAAAACTGAAGTCTAATATACTTTTCTAAAGACAGAGGCAAGAAGCAACATTTGGCTGATAAAAGTAGAATCAGTGTAATATAGTAAGATTTATGAAAGTAATTTTATGTTAATACCCAGTGACATTTTGAATAAGAAAGGAGCACTCTGCTAAATTTATACAGTCTTATGAAATAGCCTGAAGCTGAACAACTGAATAGGTCTCCAAAGAGAAATGAGAAAAGGAAAATTGATTCTTAGTTCTACAGAGTTGAAATAAGTCTGTCATAACCCTGACTACTTACTTACTGAGAAAGTTGAAGATGACACAGAAAGCAAATACTTAGGAAACCAGGTCACAGATACAGAGGCATCCGGACCGCTGTGTAAAAAAGGCATGGCTGTAAATCTGAGTTCCAGTACGGCCAAGAGCAGGACACCCAGCTACGCAAAGTGAACGCTGCCAAGACAGCGGACTATATCTGTCAAGTTTTAGCTCTGGAAATACTTGGGGTCTGAAGGTGTCCCTAGTGCCATGCTACAGCTGAAAGAGTTAATTTATCTGCAGGTTAGATGAAGAAACATGATACTAATAAATAGGACAAGGAAAGTCACCGTACATTTACTTTTGAAACTGGTGTCCAACTCTGTACTGAATACTGAGGAACCATGAAGAGTGCAGAAAAGACTTGGGAAAATGAAGAAAAGGACTGATTTTTTTGCTTTATACTAAAACACTCAGGAACTCAGCAGATTCCTGTGTCAGGGAGAATATAAAAGGGTGACTTGCTTGACAACACAAATGTTGTAATTCTTCAGAGTTACAAAAGATCAAATTATAAGAAGCTTAACTTTCTGAGCACTGGAGCTAGACAAATGCTGTACAGTGACTGATTAGCCACTAGGACAACTTAATAGGGTTATAGTGAACTCCCATCATAGACTATTTAAAATCAGGACTACAATATTTTCTAAATCAGATGCTTTTTTTGGAATGGGAAATAGCATATGAAAGTCCTATGTCTAAATTATGCTGGAGGTCAGACTACGTGATCATACTCCTTCCATCTTGTTTTGTAGTCTTCAAGTAGAAGTCTCAGAATAAGCCTCCAGAGGGAAGGAGCTGCCCTCCTAGCTAGCATCTATTTGAAAAATGTTTGGTTCTAATTGACAAAACACATTCTTGAACATTAGTCTGCAACATACTTTTTTAAAAATCTTACTACTAAATTTTAACAACCAGTCTTTGTTAGTTTTGATTGTCTTTAGCAGGAATACTTCACTTGTTAGGAAGAAAGTCTCCTCTGAGCAGCTGGTAAATTAGACAGATTCCCTTAAAAAAGAAGTTTAGGACTGAGAGGAAGAGACTTTGTGCAAGATTAGATTAACATAACTATTTACTTCCAAAAGGAAAGACCTAAAGGACAATGCCATAACATGTGTATCAAGCCACTTGTCCCAGTTCCAAACCTAATTACTATTACAAATATTGACTCTGCTCATCCTGCCAGCAATCCAAGAAGATGTCTCTTACTAAATTTTCTGTTGAATCAGTCCCAGTCTCAGATCTATATTAAATAGTTTTACTGATGTTTATATAGACCTTAGGCCAAAGTAAGTGATTAGCTCCGGCTGCTTTGACTGCTTTAGCAACACAGGATATTTGTAAACTGGACACAATGGCTGTATTTATTGAGTTTATTGTTTGTCTCATCAGTGAATTTGCTGTAAGTGAAGATGTACAGAGGCCTTTATTTTATGTTTATTTTTCCAGCTCTCAGAGTTTTCAAATTTATCTTAGCACAAATTAAGAGGGAAAATAGTGCATAATGGAGTGATGTTTTTTCAGCAGTGCAAGTCCTTGCTAAAAAGTTTAGCAAAGCAAAATGAAACTATGTTAGAAGATAATTCTGTCAGGGGACCAAACTCTTATTCCCCACCCTTTATGACCTGAGTTCCTCTGAAGAAATCAGAAATTTTCTCTTTTTTTGGGAAAAATTGTGGAATTGTCTCATTTATTCTCATTTGGTATCAATGTCAGGACACTTTTTAGCTTCTGTTAGCCTCTTACATTTCTCCATCTTCTGGATAACACTGAATGAAAACAAAATCATATGACATAAATTCACAGATCAAAAACACAGCCTGAGGAATACAAAATCTAGATCAGCTTTGGCAAAACCTCAGCCCAAAAAAACAAAACCAAAACCAAACCAAAACAAAAAAAAAAAAAACCTAGAAAAAATATCCACAAAAGTCAAAACATTTAATCAGGACATTTCTAAAATCACAGATCAAAATGCTTTGGTGTTCCGTCTTCAAATGTTTTTGTTTTGGGGTTTTTTTTCCAATTAAACTGGTCTAAACCTTTTAAGTAGAGTAAAAAAAAAAAAAAAGAGAGTGAAGTAACACCTCAGACAGGGTTTCTACATGTTAAAATTGTCGGGTCTCTTACAATTTTCTCCATTCCTTTTTCTTCTCATTCCTTTTTTTTCACAATGCAGCTATGGAATGGAAAAATCCATTATTCATATGCAAAGCTAGAATTCCTCCACTGACTCAGTGGTATTATTCTTTCTAGAATAATTTAAATATAGATTTTAATTCCACTGGATTGGGAAGGTTCGTGCCTTCAGTTAAGAGCACATTCCTAAAACTGTTGATGATAATTGCACTGAAACGTAGAGTGTACTACATGGTGAAAAAGCATCAGGCACAATTCCTTCTGAAAGACTGAGTCTGCCAGTTTAACTTTGAGTAAAGTGTCTAACCCTTGTGTATTTATTTGCCCTGGTACATATTAACTACCATTAAAAATGCTAAGTGTTTAAAAATGCCACATCAGCAGGGAGTATATCTAATATTGCATCTGAAGCACTGCTTTTCCTTACTCAACAAAGAGCATGTATTCGACTGTGTAAAACTGACTACTTTCAAAGGCACGAATCCCCGTGACATAAATCAGAAGTGTTAGGAATGTCAGCCTTCTCTGGAAGTGAACTGTGTATACTTTAGACACAAATTCTTAATGTTGCTTAAGCTCAATTTGTAAGTAAATGCAAATTCTAATTTTTGCTTCATTTATTTTATTCCTTACTTTTTTGTGGGAGGAGTCTTCTCTTTTCTTTCCATAGATAGTATAGGATCATCTTAATTAACTAATATTTTTAATAAGAGAATGTTTAATCATCAATCAACTAGAATAACCACTGACTATTTTAGTCATAGGAACTCGTTAACTGGGCTCACATGGGCATGTATATTTTGGGTTGACTTCATACTCTGTGGAAAAAATACTTTTAGTTTTTCAGAAATCTGCTTCTGAACAGGTTTTTAAAACCTCATTTAAACAAAAATAATAATGTTTGTGCAAGATGTTTATTAGTTTTTTTAAAGGACCCTAGAGGAGGATGAGTCCAGTACTCTCTTTCCAGTGGGAAAAAAAAAAGATGAGAAGGGAATAAGAAATTTTGTCCTAGATACCAAGCCTGGTGATGAACATGCTGGGTGTTAATGCAACACTTGATTTGGACATGAATTCAGCAGAGAAGAAACAGAAGGGTCTGCAGCACAGTCAGAGGCACCGTTGGGAAGGTAGTGCGTGGTACTCCTTTGAGCAGGTTAGAAAATCTCTTTTCCAAGCAGTCATGTACATCTATTGAGAGCAGAACAGCATATTGCATTGTACCTGAGACCCAGGAATTAGACTGAATGGTATGCCAGTATAAAATGCAGTTCATTTTCTTTGTATCGGCAATATAGTATTTGAACCTGACTCATCTTTTCATCAAATCAGTAGTGGAGCAGACAGTAGACAATTTGTCATGTAGACCATCTTACATCTGACACCTAAAAGTCACATTTCCCAAATTCAGCACTTTATTTTGGCAAGCAGTTATGCATTTAGATTTAGGTCTCTACTTCTTGGACGATTCAGAGAACAGTAATTCAGGAAGTAATATTTTAAATCATCCAGTACAAGGAATGAGGCCACTTTTTCATATGCTATTGCAACCATTCAAAGCTATTCCTTTCATGGTCTAAAAGAAAGGGGAAGGGATAGAAAAATGTTCAGAGAGAACTGCCAGCAAATGCCATACATTTTGTATTTAATTTTTCAGTCTTTTTAATGTTCAACTGTCCTAAGGTCTGAAGAATTTCATTTAATAAGATGTTATTAATTTTGGAAGCAACACCAGATCCAATCTTCTTGCCAAGTAGACAGGCCTGTTTTGATATCTTAGTAATGAATAGCACCTTCAGCCTTGACTGTTACGAACTCTTGTAATGCTAAGTTGGCATCACTATAATGTTCTTAGGTCTTTTCTTTCCAGACCAAAAGAATGAAAGATTTTATCAAGGCATGAAGTACATTCCAACAGTATGGACAATTTCGTTATTGCTGAATGTGTAGCTTTAAAAATGTATAGATCCCACTTATGAACAAAAAATTCCTTATACAGCTGTATTGTGTTGTTTCCACATTTGTTTAAACACAGGAGTCTGGCTAAGGAATATACAAATGATTCATAAAAACATGCCTATGTTACACATGTGTGAACCACATGGAGAGTAACGTGGATTTCAAACTCAGGGCATGGCTTTCCCTTTTTATGACTATCTGAAGTAAGAATATTCTAAGTAGGGACATTTTTTCAATAACATTTTTGAAACCTTGACCTCAGAGGGTATCAAAAATGTCTCTCATGAGATACAGGGCCACACATATTGCAGACAGCTGCTTGGAGAAGTTAACACCCGCCCAAAAAAAAGCAAATAGGGATGAAATCTCCACAGCTCATTCCTTTCAGCAAGCGAGAAACATACCTGGAAGATTGAGCAGAGGTATCCTCCATTTACCTCTGTATCTATTAACTGCACTTTAAATTCCTGATCAAAATGTAAAAGTCAGCCTATTCTGTTGACAACACATTATATAAAGCCAACCAGGAGATAGAAGCAATAGTTCACACAGTCACTGGCAGCAGTGAAGGTCCCCATTTTCATATATGGAACTATTGGGTTTAAGCCTCAGTTCAGTGAAACCAGCGCAGGTCTTTCCACTGTCTTGGGAAAGCATTGGGTCAACCTGCCTAGCAAGATCATTGTGCTGAGGTTACATGTTTGAAAAATACAATCTTTCTGACTAGTGGTAACTGTTCATATCAAAAAAGATGCTTCTCATTGCCCAAAAAGGTAACAGGCAGTTGCTGACTAATAATTTTACTCTCATAAGATAGGATATAAGATTCAGTCACACAAGCATGCAAGGACATAAGTTCTAATATAGCTATGCTCAATGCTCAACCAGTAAAGAGGTCAAATGAAGCTTTATCCTGCCTCACATGCAGTATCCACTGAGGCTTTCCTCAAGCTACTTGGCTTTCAGCTTAACGTAAACTGTAAATCATCCTGATTTCTTAATTTGTGCGTGCATGTGTGTGAACTGAATGACTCTGGGTAGTGTTGTATCTGCATTTGTGCATTCCATAGTGCAATAATGACAGGAATCAGGACGTTAGCTGTGGCTCAGATAGGAGTTCTATGTCTACTCTGAGGACCTGACAAGGTCTTTCAAAAGCAGGCATCCAATGAACACTAGAAGGCTGTTCCTTGTGCTTCAATATCTTCTCCAGTGTTTTGTTATAGAGCATTACATCTAAGAGTGAAGAATCATTATTTTAATGTCAGTCTAGACTATTTTATAAAACGCTTCTTGGCTTTGTACTTTGCTTTTGCTTTCATTGAACTGCTCTACCACAGTGCAATATCAAGAAAGCTCATTCCGGAGTAGGTGCAAACTTAAATTCAGAGAGCACTAATAGTAAATTTTTTTCAGTTATTTGAAAGCAGCAAAAGCAAGCCTTCACAGGGTGAGACACTGTGTTAATGAGTACAGGAAAGAGCTTACAGTGAAAAAAAAAAAAAAAAAAAGAGATAAGATGGGAAAGAAGGTTGCAAAGATAAAGTGAGAAAAAGCATAAATAGGTTTTGATGAGCAGGGAGAGAGAAAAGCTCCATTTTTCATGAGGCATAGGTGCAATGAGAGTACCAGTGATCTCACTATTTTTGTGTAAAAGTGTGGTGGGATTATTTTAAGGTATCATCAAAGTAGGCTCCAGCCCCTATTCCATCTTTACACATTGTCGATGGAAGGGCAGAGAGAGCAATATGGATGGACATAACATGGGGGTCATGACAAAAAAATAAGGAATAAAATAATGTCTAATATTTCCTAACAGGAAACCCAGAGCATGGTGCAAATAAAGTAAGGCAATGAATGCTCTAGCAGTCTGAAGAGTGATAAATGGTAATTTTGGGGGTTTCCCCTATAGCTCCTGTTTTAGGCCTGAGAACCCTGATAACTATTGACAAAAAACCAAGCTGCATTTATCTGGAGACCAATAGGACAGGTTGTGGGAAACAACCATCCTAAGACAGGACCTTAAATCACCTGGCACTCTGTGGCCAGGATAGCCAAAGTGGTGGCTGATCCCCTGTGCCAGAGCTGCCTTGCCATGCGTCAGCAGACAGGAGACTATGGGTATTCCAGTGGAGACATTGAAAGTGGAAGCCACAAATGTAACTGCTACCATGGAGAGTATATATTCCCATTGGCCCCACTGTCAGATACTCTGAAGCCATGGAAAATGCCACAAAAGATAAGCCATACACCTCTTTGTTCATTTCACTTGTTTCAATTGTTGTCTGCTCTGCTCTGCAGGGTCTTTATCAGAGCCATTTGTACAAAAGGCATCAGTCTGCTTCTGATAAGTATTGCTGATATCATTACTGCTGAAGGATTGCCAAAAGCATTTATTTCTGAACAATGAACAATGGGCCATCAACAGCATGTAATCAAGTGATTTATCCACTTATCTATTAGTTAAATTTTGGGGTCCTGCTGCCTCTTTGTATTTGAATCACAACTCCATCTGGTCATAAAAATACTACACCTTGGAGTGGCAGAGTACTCCAGATCCCACTGCCTGGAACGCAGTACAGCTCAGGATTCAGCAGCACTTAGCAAGCCATGAAAACTCTGGTTTACCCTCTCAGGCTTGGAACTACTTGCAATGGAGGGCCAAGCAGCAGGGAGAGTCCTGGGATCATTATTCATTTTAACAGTAATAAATTTTTAAGCACAAAATGCTGAATCAGAGCAATGTCACCGCATGACTGATAGCAGAAATACTTTTTTTTTTTTTTTTTTTACTTGAATGCTAGCAGAGGAAATAGAAAGAACTTCCTTGGACTCAAAGGGGAGGGGAGAAGAGGAAGAAGATCAGATTTTGTGTTTCTCAAAGGAGAATTAAAGAGAAGATATCTGTGATAGCCAAGTGTGATATTATCTCAAATACACCAAAGTCACAGGCATGTTGTGAGATTTATCAAAGTCAGAGTATCTGTTATCCATCTGAATGTTTTTGAAAACTGTAGCTGCAACATCATCAAAGAAAACATTTTTGCCTGTTCTTTACTAGCTGGTATAATTTTGTAGAAGGTAAAATTGTATTGGAAATTCCCATTGAGCCAATCTGATTATTAAGATGATGTGCCACTTGGTTTCCTGGAGCTGCATTAGAAACATCTGGTAAAAAAGATTACTTCTTGATCTGTATTTTTAAAAAAAATTCCTCCCCAACCTGCTTCATTAATCTTCAGAGACATTAGTGTTAGCAATAGTTCATTTAATGTATTTCAAAAATACTAGTTGAAGAATGATCAGTGGGCGATTATTTTGCTGACAATTACACATTGTCAATAATAGCTCCGTAGTTAAAGCCGTTGTAATAAACCTGGGTTTTAGCTCTTCTTAATTATCCAAGTTAACACAGTTCACTAAGCATGTCACTTGGCAAAACCCCTTGCAAAGCAGAATTTTCCTGAAAAGTTTGTTTACGAAAGAGGTAAGGAAAAAAAGGGGGGCTGAAAGTGAGAGACCCAAAGCTGGCAAGCACAACTGCTTGTCACACTCGGGCCCTGATTTTACACTGAAGAGCTGAGGCATTGCTAGATGAAGCCATCCAGTTTAGAGCCAGGAGACTCTGCCTGGCTTAATGGTAAGACACAATGCTTTCCCACAGTGTGTGACTCTGAGCTGGGGAGTCAGAAGGGACAAGGGCAACTTGGAACTACAGCATTGTGCAGAGGTCTTGAGGTTGCCCAAGCTGATTTCCCTGTAGCCGGACCAAACTTTAACGCCAGACAATATAAAAGTGCCCAGTCCATCCTGAATGCACTGTGGATATTTTTGTTGAGTTCACTGAGTTTTGAATCTGAGCCATTAAATATCATGAAAATGAACCTGCTACTATCTGTGACAGCCAGGTTTTTAAAAAACCCCAGTTTTACTTCTCTTATTTGGCACTGCTATGCTTACTAGCTAAGATACGCTCACTGCATGAACAGGTGTAAGAGCAAATAAACCTTAAAACTTTGTCCTTTTTATCAAGAGACCATCTAGTACTGCCTGCACTCAGAGATGTTAATTAGGAAAAAATGTGAGCTGCATGGAACACAAGATTCTTTTAAATGCATCCTCCACTGAAAGGTTTTTATTTTTTTTTTCCTGATGTTAATTTTTTCTTGAACTGCAATTGCATGATACAATAGAGTTTAATACATGTCATCAGTTTGTCTGAACAGTAAAAAATCTTTATGAACAAAAAAAAACCAAAACAGGAATATTGTAAGAACATTTCTAAATTTCACACTTAATTTTTACATGGGACATTTTCAAATTTAAACAACTTCAGTCACTCTACCTAGGTGAATTTTGAATGTGAAATTATACTGTTGTAAATTAAAAAAAAAAAAAAAACGAGTTTATTGAGTTTACCATTTAGTTAATATTTATAAGTATTAAATGAGTCCTAGTGACAGGCAAAATAATTGAAATCAAAGAGTTTCTTCCCAGAATAGATGTGCATCTCATTTTTGTTTTGTTTTTTTAAAAAATCTAAGCAGTTCGAAGTAATACAGAGTTAGCAATGAAACTACAGCTATTTCCAATTATTACTGTGTCTGACAGGATGCATATGTTTATGGAATAATCTATGCATAACATGAAAAAGCTCTTTTTACTGTTTTTGAAACAGTGTTTACA
Organism: Antrostomus carolinensis; assembly: GCF_000700745.2. NCBI lineage: Eukaryota > Metazoa > Chordata > Aves > Caprimulgiformes > Caprimulgidae > Antrostomus > Antrostomus carolinensis. The sequence goes on from NW_010317743.1 coordinate 14,556, forward strand.
TCAAAGTAAAACATATGTGTGATAAAAGAACAAAGCAGAAATCCCTAGTTGCTAGTCCTATTTGAGAACTATATATAGGATATTTACAATATTTTTGGTGTGGTAGAACTCTGTGTGTCAGGATGATTGATTAACAGACATGAAAAGTTAAAGGACCATGAAGGGTTGAGGAAGTCACAGCATCTCCTAAACTATCAGGATAGGTAGAAAGGAACACTAAGATTTGTCAGGGGCTTGCTGCAAAGTTTTCTCATTACTCAAAAGGCACCTGGGCCCAAAGCATCAAGTGGAAGCAATTTTACAAATCAAAGGAGATAAACTACGGGAAAAAATTATGAGTAACTGGTTTACTCAAAGGACTTGTAACTGGATCTGGAGCTTTCATCCCAGCCCAATTAACAGTGACCAAGACTAAGTCTCATCAGGAATAAATTGGGCAGATGTTCCCATCACAAAATCACCACTACATCTGACACCAATTGACTTTCTTATTGGTCATGTCAACAAAGAGCCAATGATTACATGACTATGAAATATTGTCCTTCCAGAAAGGCTTTAGGATGGCTGAAGAATGATGTCTAGACTCTGTCTAAACTGGGAACAGACATTGCTTAGGCTTCTGTTTGAAGAACTGTAATTGGCCTGATTCTTTTATTGGACACAGATATTGCAAATCAGGATTGCTGATTTACAGCAGCTTCAATGATTTCCACAGAAATGCTTCAACATAAAATTTGTGGATGGAAGAACTTGGTTGAGTCACCAGGGAGAGGGGGCTCTACATCATTTTTCTCACCCAATGAGATGCATGCAGTGTCTCCTGAGGAAGGAGAGGATTCCCTGCTGTGCATCTCTCCTATTAGGAGCTCAACTGGTAAAGCTGTTGAGCAATGAAAGAAGAGTCTGACCAAAACATTTTGTCAGCAAATGGGAAATGCTTTGCTAATGAGCCTTGCAGTTCCTCAATGGGGTGAGACACAATATGTTGAGTATGCCCCCTCTTGCTCTCTGATGACTGTTTTTTAGCCATTCAGATATAAAGAGGCATATTTTGTATTATCCTGATTTTCGTATTTCCCATACCTTCCATTAGTTCTATAATTAGAATAATATTTAGTTAGCTAAAATGACATGGTTTAAGTGTGACTACTGTGTCTGAAGATAATGTGAGCAAATGTTGGCATAAAATTTATAGGTACAGAAACATAAATAATTCTTTAATGAGTCCCTTCAATCTTAACATAATCAGTGGGAAACTAAACCAGTTGGTCCCCCCCTAACCGTGGAAATATAAACTCACAGCAGGATTGGTTGATCGCTGAAAAACTTCATTTTGGATAAGAGCCATTTTTAAGCAAAAAGCTGTTTACTTTGCCGGGGAAGTTTGGCTGTAGCGAGTAGACATCAGAACTGTTTATTATTGGAACCCAGAAGCACATTAATTATGCGATTTGAGTGACTGGGTAACATCAGCCCTGCAGGCTTTGCATGTCAAATGCCCTCATCTCACATGGCGTAAACTGACCCCTGAAGTGCGCGTCTGTGCACTGGAGGTTAAAGGAGGACTCTCCTCCATCCCCACCCAGGGTCCCGCCAGGGTGGCTGCGCCACGAATTTATGTTTTGGGGAGATCAGAGCGCTTTGATATACTGCATGGGGCAGCAGCGTAGCTTCAATTTCACTTATATGTTGTGATTTCCTATGAAAGATCATCTGTCATTGGGAGTTCTTGTAACACATTTGCAAATAAGGTCAAACAATTTGTTCAGAGGTGAACACGGTAAGTATAAACACATTGTAAATATTTGAGTATGAGTTTAATGGTGTTTGAGAGGCTTGCACAAAAAACCTCACAAATAAAATCACTATATTTAAAAACAAATTAGAAACTTGCACATTATTTTAGCCTTTGGTGAGCATTCATCATCATTACGGACACTTCTGTTTATTTTGGTTTGCATTGGGGAAAAGGGAATGTTTAGAAAGGCCCGGGGAGGGTGGGCAGCGTGGTGTGGTGGTGCCGGCCAGGCCCTGGGGCTCCAGCCAGCCCCTGCAATTAGCAGCTGCCACCACAGGCCCGCGCCTGCCGCCGCACAGGGGACCGGCTGTGCCCTCCCACACAAAACCCATTAGGCTTGCCCAGAAAATATTTTTGGAGAGCGATTACAGTGTCGTCAGGTCTGGTTTAGTGATGCACTTGGAGGGGAACAGCCCAGCGATGGGCAGTGAAGGGACGGTGGTGCTCAGGGTGGGGAACCCAGGGTGTTCCTGTACAAAAAATGGCAAGTGGTCATCCATGCTGCATTTCATGGAGGTGCTTCACGCTCTGGGCTAGATTAAGTGAAGCTGACCCCCCCAGTCTACCTTAGTATCATTATTCTTGTGGCTGGAGAAACCCCTGATTTGCCTCAGACATCTTGATCAAAGCACTACTGGGAATTTCTTGTAAATCCTGCTCTGATGTGCCATCTCCAGTCCTGGCATAACCTCTGTGACAAAGGCTCCTTACAGAAACACTTATCATCATACTCCAGCATGATCCTGCTGAGGAAATATCTTTCACAAGGGCTTTCGGTCCCCTTCATACCACTATATTTTGATATGGAGTTTGGAGAGAATAACAAAGAAGACGTTTCCAAATTATTTCCCACAAATTTACATCCCTGGGTTGTCTCCAAGCAAAGATTTGAAGTGTATTAAACCTACTGATTTCTGATTCCAAAAAGGTTTTTTAAAAAATGACCTTAAAGTAAGCCTGAGAGTCACGGTTTTCAGGTCTGCAAAATCCATTTTCCCGTTGTTTGTACAGTGCCCAACCCTGCAAACACTTCTGCTCCTCAAATGAGGAAAACCATACCTGAATGTAGGCATTTGCAACCTTATGGCTCCAGCTACTAAACTCTTTGAAAAAGAAAACTATGTGTATGTGGAACAGTATCTAAAGCATCTGGCATATTTAGGGGCACTATAATAAATCATGATAATAATTATGTATAGATATGCAAATTGCATTATACAAAAAAAATGTAAAAACCAGTGGATTAAAATATAAATATATAAGTGGGATTCCTAGCATTGAAAGTGACCTCTCTGACCAGTGAAATACTGTAGATAAAGTACTCCAGTTCAATCTTACTTTTGATCTTCTTGAGCTAAAATGACCCCAGGGTTTCATTTGGTCTCTCCTGAAGCCCTACTATAAATCATATGGTGTATAACACACAAAGATAATTGTTTTGCTAAGGTTTAGGCTGATTATTCCACTACCATGTTGCCATTTTGAAGATTTTTTTTTTCCTTCTGTGGCATTAGAAATTGCAATGCTCAGATAGGCTTCATATCTGTTACAGGGTACAGTTCGAAAAAAATGGATTCTAGGTGCCAAAAAAGCAGGGAGCACCAGCAGTTGCTTTGGGACCTCTGCATCAGTGAGCCTGCATGTGGACAGCTCGTTTCCTTCATGGCTGTGGCTGGAGGAGCGAGCACTGCACAGCCTTTCACAGCTCCTCGGGGAAGGACGAGCTATTGCATAGGGACTGACCTTCCTGTCAGCCCGTGAGACATCATAAACCAAAACTGGTGGAGTACTGGATCTAAACTGCTGCTTCTCAGCCAAGATCACACCCTTCTGGAGGTTGCTTTGTCCCAGCACAGAAGTGTGAGCTGCTGCAGTAATTCTACCATGAATGAGAGCCTTTCTTTTGAGTCATATACTTTTGTTTCCAGTCTATGCTGTCTTGGCTTACTACTGTGCTGGGGATTATCCCTGCAAAAAGCCAGAGCCTGGAAAATGAGCCATTTTCAACAGCTATGAAACAAGGTTTTTAAAAAGTGTTTCCTTCTTCATATATATATACATATATCTATATTAATATATACATTAAAAATTGGGCTCACCACAGTGAGACAAAGTAAATTATTTTCATAATAAAAATAATACAATAACATATTTTAATACTATAATGTAATATGAAAATATAATGCAAATATTATTATTATTATTACTATTATACTATAATGTAATAGGAAAATGTAGTACCAATAATATTATCATTAATACTATAATTAGTAGTAGTATCATAGTGCTCTTATAGTTAAAGCTTCATTTTTCTGGGTGCCAGTCCAACATAATGAATTAGACTGTCTTTTTTCTAAGCAGCAGAAGCCCCAACCTTACAGGAAACTCCATACAGACAAACCCCAAACAAGCACAGAGGAGTCCTGAGTCAGCTTGGGGAAATGACCCAGCAGTGTCTGGAGCAGGACTGAGAGCCAAGTAAGGGCCATAGGACAACTGGAGTGGAAGAAAAGGTGGGAACCATTACACATGTGCGAGGAGACATTTATATCAGCAGTCTGGATTCAGTTCTCTCCTCTCCTACCCTCAAAATCCTACCAAAACCACTGCAGGCAGCAGCAGAGTCATACGGGTACAATTTATGTCAGAATTTGGCACAGAAAGTGTGTTTCTCGACTCCACTGGGCTGGGGTCCCTCAAAAGTCTGATCAACTAATTCATAAATGCCTTGTGTAGTAATATTGTCCTGTATTAATGTAAGTGAGATAATATATTGTTATTACTCCGTAAGATCTTATACAAAGTTAATGAAAAAAAAAAAAAAGATCCTTGGCACTGCAGAAGCTGTGAAACTATACACACTTAAAAGAAAATACTGTAACACAGAGCAGCTCTGAACTCTTTAATGTTTTTTAAAAATCCCTCCGGTCATGGAGGGTCTCTGGAATTTCTTTCATACTGAAGCACTCTGAAACATTGTGTGTCATGCACCGGAGACTAGGCTGAAATCGTGTCCTTTGGTCATCTTTTTAATGCCTTACTTTTGAGTCTCCTGTGGTTGTACTTTTTCATCAGGCCCCATAAAATAAGGATTGTCAATGGCACAAGCAGATCTGCCTCTGACTACATCAAATGTTATATTTCAGCCTTTCTTCATCAGAAGCAGACAGTTCAGGTTCCATGTTAAATCTTGAAACACTGTGCCCTGGCTCACAAATATTGGACCTCCCTGTTCCCCAGGTGCCTTCTAGTAGCATCCTGAAGTGCATGTCAGGCTTGGGGCTCTGATAATACCCGTTTAACTTACTATTAGCTACAGAAATCCTTAAAAAAACCCATTCTGCAAGAGTATGAAGTTTATACAGATGCATCAGACTGCGTGGAGCAACAGGGTTGAAGTGGGCCAGCAGAGAGAGCAGAGTTCACATCTGTGAAGAATGTTTTGCGTCCTTTACCAGATTTGTTTCAAGGATCTTTGTTTCATACCTGGAGGGGTGGCCCAGGAAAGATGAGCTGTATTGGATACACAATTTGAAAAAGGGAAAGAAGGTAAATCTTCGTGGAAAAGTCAACTGGAAATAAGGAGGAAAGACGAACAAAGAAAGACCACAGGGCAGGGAGAGTGAGGCTGCAGGAAAGCCATGAGCTAAACCTGAGGTTGGAAAGAGTATGGAAGCAGGAAGAATGACCACACTGTAGTAGGCACAGGACAGTCCAACTAAACTTCTGGAGCTACTACTGCCCCAACTGTTTCCCCCGAAATGAGAGCCAGCTTAAACAACCTGGTCTGAAAAACTGCAGCAGGTCAGCAGCTGAGTCACAAATTGGTCTTTCTTGCTCCAGGATAACAATTCATGAAACAAAGGTGGAGTGATTGGTATATCTTCATCCACTCAAATCCAACCTGATGCTGTAAATCTGCCCAAAATCTAGTCTAACGGGAGGGAGGATGAAAAAGATTCTGCCTTTTTCAGGATGAAAATGAACTCTAGCACAATTAGCTATCATGCAAAAAGAAACTCTGCTTGCCAGAGTCACATTATTTAAAGCTTTTGGTTGACCTGAGAGACTTCCTAAACTTTCTTTCCTCTACCTCCTACTCCTCACATCATAAGAGTCTATTTTATTTTTAGATATATCATGACAATAAATTTAAAACTCCTGGATCTCTCAGCTCACTCTTCCTAGTTGGCGCCTCATTTGAGTAATGGGTCACGAAGTTGACATTCCTCCAGTGATGTATTGCTTGCTAGAGTGGCACTGACCAGGAAAGGTAGGTCAAATAGTCTTTTAATTTAATCTTTTACAGCTAGAGATGAGAACATTATAAAAAATGCAAAAGAGGATATCCATGTGATAGTCTCACTGGGGAGAGTATCCATGGGAGAGAGAAAGACATCAGGAGTCATGGAGAGCTGTATCTCAGGAAATATGGTTTATTTTGGGGATGAGCCAAAGACAAAATAACAAGTGAGAAGGAAATGATGGAGAGGTTCTGGGGAATTTTTCACTGGCTGATTACCTTCTGCTTAAAGGTTTGGCTCTAACTTCTTTTCAGGTGGCTTCATCCAGAACATCCTTCACAGCAGAGGAAAACTGTTATTTCTGGGAAGTAAAAGCTGAGTACATTAAACTTGTTTTTCTCTCTGTGGTTTTGATTAATAGTGTTTCTTAAAATATGTGTTGTTTCTGTTGGGCCATTACTCCTGATGGCACAGTCCTGAAGTTTCTTTGACTGCTGCAATTTATTACACTGTTTCTTAAAGTTTAGTGTGTCCTTTTAACTTCATGAGGAACTAAGAGTCCATACAAACAAGAACATAAGAAAAAAAAAGTAGTGGACTTTTTAGCAAGACACTACCACTTTGCATAGGATTTTGAGGCTATGTTAACCATTTAAACAGCCAAATTCTGGGTGACATGATTTGTTTTTATCAGTTTCCACTCCACTTAATGGAGTAAAGTTTGTCTGATGCAGTTCTATTTGTGATACAATTTGAGCAGACATTCCCCAAATCCAAAGAACAGAAAGTACTCTTTTTCAAAGCTCTGAATCACTTCTCCCATCATTGCTTTGCCATTTTATTATTCCCCAGGCTGCATACAAGATACGTCCTTGATCTTTAGCTCCTTCTAGCTTTTCAGTCTTTTTGTGTCTTATTCATTGAAACATAGTTTTGTAAAATCATCACAAGGAAACCCATATACCAACACTTGCCTTGAATGAGCAGAGACACATGTGCTTGTACTTGCTAAGGATACTGCTATAGTTTCAGTAATCTGATTCCAGAAATGAGATTAATAGTTCTGACAACTGTCAAAGATGAAGGTCCATGTTTCTGCTCAATCCATAATATTACTTTTTGTTGTTTTTTCAGCCCCACATATTGTTTATGCTGATCCATCTCTTCATGCAGAAAACCAAATGTCTATATTTCATCTTTGCTGGACTCAGCCCATAGCATTTTAAAGTTGAGGAAGAAATTCTGACACCGCTATTCATTCATCACTGACACCGGAAAATTATGAGATATTATGAAAATGTCTCAAGAAAGAAAAATGTTTATATTCGACTTCTCATTTCTTGACCCCATGAGGTTATTAGCTTCATATTTTCAACTTTTATCCACATCCTGGAAAGCCAGCAAGTCACTCTACTTAGTGGAATTTTAGATTCTCATGAACTTCCTTTATTCCAGCAGCTAGGGCACAGGAAAAAACAAGTATCACAAGACTTGATGATAAAATTTTAAAACTTGGCAGCACTTTTTCCTTCTGCTGATTAGCTCTTTACTCCATGAGTAATCTGATATAAACCAATGGAGTAAGTCACCAGCAGATAGTATTCACTGAGGGTAAAGCTGGCAGAAATATGTCCTGTTTGAAACAAAACATTCTGAAGAAAGTTCCCAGCCTGATAATCTTGGTTATAAGATATCCACTGTATAAAATGCATGCACATACATACACACACATATATATCTATACACACACATTTACCTACACTATTATAAATACTCAACCAGGTTCTGAACTAAGTAGAACTACTTGGGTTACAGTTCCAGTATGACCACATCTTCTTAAATAAAACACCAAGTGATCATTTCTCTGTTAATCTTAAATCAAGTGAAGTGTACCTGTATTAAAAGTAAGGAATTTGTTTATGGCCTCCCTCTTAAATGCCAAGCTGGAACAGAAAGAGAACAATTGTGTGATCATAAGATGATACACAACATGAATCGACACACATATACCAGGTTGGCTAGAGGAAGCATTGCTTGCATCTTATAATTACAAAACCCTGGGGTTTTTGAGCATTTAGATTTCTTGGTTGTATAGATTCTTTGATATATAATAAATAATAGCCTCTCCTTTAGACAGGACACTTCAAAAACCTCTTTCTCTCTCTTCTACTTGATCACTGACTTTGACACTACTTTTAAGAATTTAATTGCCTTTTAAATTTCAGCTGCCTCTCTCAAATTTACTTGAAATCAGCTAGTGGTGTAAAAAAGATTATTGTGGGGACACACAATGTGACTGCAAAATAAAAAAAGGCATGTGTTCAGCTAATAGAAGTAATTCTGGCTTATTTCTGTATTCTGTCACAAATCCCCATGAGAAGCACTAGCTGGCATTTGTAAATGGCAGCTGCTGCCTGTGAGCTAGTGCAATCAATCTTCATGCTACTGCAGCTATCCACATAAGAATAATCAGTGACTGTGAGTCAACAGACTGAAGCATGTAACATTTATTCCTGTCTGCTTAGAAGTATCAAAATAACAGCTCACCAGGGCAGAAAAAAAAGCAGTAGCTTCTTACTTTCGGATCATATCCAATATGAATACAGCAGTTTAATACAGGGCACTTACAAAGTCTCACCTTACACATTCATCTCATGTTCTTGGTTTGAAATATTCAGAGACAAATGACACCAACTCAATAGACAATACTGTATTAACATCTTAGTCATCCTGAACTTTGATATCAACCACACTCTGGAAAAACCATGATTTATAAACTGATATTTGGTTCCAAACATATGATCTTATTTATTAGTAAAGATTGGAGTATGAATTCCCAAGAGCATTTATACTATTAACTATAGGACAAAGTTCTGCTAAATGATATTATGGAATTGCCATCAGTGATAACTTTTAAGGATAGGCTTTTTACATGTATATAGATTTAGAGAAGATACTTTTCTGTTGGGGATAAAAACAAAAAACAAAACAAACAAACAAAAAAATAGATGGTAGAATCCTTGCCAATCACAAGACTGTCTCATTTTGCCAGGAAAAATTGAGGATTTGTCCTAAAACTTAAAAGTTCCTACGTAGATTTGAAAAGCTGAATCAATCCAAACTTTTGTCTACTCTAGTACCACAGAGGACCCATATTCAGTTTTGAATGCTGTGTCCCTGCTCTGGCAGGTACCTGTGCCAATGAATCACAGATTGACTACTATTAATACTAGATAAAGTAGCATTTCCTTTAATTTAAATGTCCTGAATGTATTGCACCTGCGTTCAATCAGATGCCTTGAAATCCCATTTTAGCCTCACTGAAGCCAGTCATTTTCAGCTCATGGGCTGTTGATAAAGGGATTCATGGACTACTTTGTAAAAAGTCTGCAGAAGGTAACAGCAAAAAAAAAATATCAATGGCTCTCATGAAAACAGGCTCCCATCTCTCATGCTGAAAAGGACTGATGGTGCATCTGGTAAGCATATGCTTATTTTAAGTGCATAATAAACCCACAAATTTGAATGTGGGCACTCCAAAGCTTTAAGAAAGCATATTTTGCCTGATATTTTGTTAACCTTGTCTTTTGAATGTCAAATGCCCACAGTGAAAGTAATCATTCATGTGAATCTTCACGTAGCTTGGACTGGTTTTGTTATTCTTCTCCAGACGCTTTCTATGCATAGCATGTCCAGTTCTACTGAGGCATCCAAAACTGGACTGTGGTGTAACTGGAAATGTATCATTCGTATTTTCCTTTTAAATCATTATTACAGTGAGATATTACTTCTGTAAAATATTTCTCTAATCCTTCTCTTTGTTAGTTTATTTTGGAAAGGCATATTCATTAAGCTGTAATACAATGATTCATATCTGTTTCCTCAGGGAACCATGTTAGATCAACATCCATTATGGTAATCAGAAGTTTATTATATTTTCTAACACATACTATTCATTAGAGCTGCCAGAATGCTGGTAGAGGATGGAAGAATGAATGCTTTGGGCAAATAGAAGTATTTCTAGGAGTGTCTAATGGTCCTCTTTAGTCGTTTCCAATCCAGAATCATTTGTTAACAAATTGCATTCAGTCTCTTTTTCCAAAATAATTCAAATAGGTTCTCTTATTGCTCTCTTAATTAAAATTTGGCTATTTACTATGAATTCCAAGCATCGTATAGGCTGGCAACATAACTTGCTATTATTTTATTTCAAAGCGTCTCACACAGGATCCTGTAAGAAGCTTTTTGAAACTCCACGTAAATTATGTTCAAAAGATACATCTCATCTCTTACTTTATGCACATTTCCAAGGAATTCTTGAAAGATAGAGCAGCACAATTTGCCCTTACAGAAGCTGTGTCAGTTAGTCCTTATCATATTATGTTTATCTTAATGTGTAATCTAGTCTTGAAGTAGATTCCATTTGAGCTCTTATCTTGCCCAACTGGAGTAGATTAAAGAGGAAAGTCTTTGTTCATTGAAGTGTTGTGACTTAGTCGCTCTCAAATCCTTGGAATTCAGAGACAGAGCCCTGCAAGACTGCTGTCTACCAAAAGGTTTCATGCACTTGCTTAACCCTGGATGCAGTCTCACTGCAGCCACTGGCCCTCTCTCTTGTTTAAAATCATGTGTGCGATTAAATGCGTTCCAAGCCGTAAGAAGCAAGTAAAAAAACCTGAACCTCAGGTGAAGAAAAACAGCAGAATGCAGCTATCTCAGGCAATTAGTACTTTTTTTCCCCTTTTCAATACTGTTTTCATAAATCATATACCACACAGGTCATTCGGAAGCTTTCTCTTTAAATACCCTTTTTCATTACTTCCAACTTCCTCAAACATACTTTCTGTCATACCTAAGGAACTGCCAAATGTTTCCAAAAGAAGCACATGATGAGACCATTTCTTGGTGAGAAAAAGGAAAAGAAAACATGTGCCCGACTTTTCCAAAGCCTGTTAGGACTTCTGTCTAAATTTCTGTTTTCCTCACATGCACTGCTTTGAAAAGAACCCTACAGCTAACACCAAACTGACCAAATTAGCCTTTTCGACATTTTTCCAGTGACTAGCGGAAAATATGCCCCCTCTACTCCACCTTCTGCTATATCTCTTACTGTGAGGTTGTTTAGTTTCACTGTGTTAGCATCCAATGCAAGTCATTTTTGCTCCGTGTAACTGGGTCTTTTAACTGTTGTAAACCCTTTGAAGTTTCCTCTTTCTGCCAAGAGGTCAACGCGGTCTTTCTTTTGCCCTTTCAAAAGGACCTTTCATTCATTCCTGTGTTTGGTCAAGTTGTTGTGGGTTCTGCTCTGGCCTGGCACCACGAATCTCCCCTACACAAGCAATTGCTGCTTTCCTTGCTACTGCTGTTTGTACTCCTTATTGCTTCTTTCATTTATCTTTGCTGACACACCAAAGGAAAGAGGGGGCTGAAAGGGGAGAATCTGGCTGTAAGCTAAATTGATTGCATGTTATATTTCATGGAAGTCTGGCAGGAAGAGTTGAGTGATCTCAGGAGTTTCAGGAATATTTTTGTTCCTATTGTGCAAATCAATCAAAGCGCGGCTCGGCCCGGGCTGCCCGCCCCCCAGCAGCCCCTAGCAGAGCTTGCTGCATTGTCAACAAAGGTTTGAATAGAACAAAAGTCTCCCAAGTGGACACTGCATTCACTTGATGGGGTCACATATTACCCAACTTTTAATAAAACTCACATGAATTTGAAAAGGATTCCCAGATAGATCAATGACTGGAAAAGCAGTAAATTTAGCTGGTAGAAGGGGTGCCCTAAAATCAAGGTGGTGCTATTACATGTGGCAGTTACTCTTCTGTTTAGATATTAAATTTTGTGGCTATCTTGGGACTATTAGAATTAACTCTTGTCAAATAAACATATCTACTACTTTCCTGTGATGCTTCCACCCACCCTGGATCTGCCATGGAGGAATTTGTTTAGGGTGGGTTGGTTTTTTTCCCAAATCTTCATCCACAGCACCAGCTGAACAGGCTGGTTTGGATCCTCTGCAGCTTTACATGCTTTTCTGTGGCATGAGTGTAGCAGGGGTAGTGCCTTCAGAAATGGTGAGGCTCAAGCAACACCTAAGCAATTGCCTGGGGCAGAGATGTCTCCAACAGATTACACTCTCTCCCTTTGCAACAGAGCACTGTCTTAACCTTGTCTGAAAAACAGAACAACTGCTTCCCTCTCCTCCTGCCTGCTCCTTTTAAGCCCAGGGGATCCCCAGGCTCTCCTGAAAGTTAGAGTTGCTCTGCTAAGCCAGGCTTCCACCAAGCCCTGATAAAAAGGTGATCTTAGTAAACCTGCTTGCTGCTAAAGTAATGAACTCTCAAAGTCTGGCACAACATGTGAGATTTTCATTTCGTGCCTGCAAACAGAGAGTGAGAAATAATGACTCTGCATTCTTTCTTAGCGAATGCACGGCCTTAGGCTATCTAGAGAACATAAGGCCATATGATGTGTCACTGTTCAAAAATTCAAAAGGAATCCAAAGGAGTACTTTGTGCTTGTTCCTCCCACCTTATCTGGCTCACCACTAGCTTTGGCAATCACTGTCACAAGTGAGAGCTGAGGGAATGCTGAGTCTGGAGTCATCACTCAGCTAACAAGTTAGTGCTTCTGCAAGATACATGGCAACTTGCTGGCTGCCAGCACCTTATTTTGGACACAAGTCAGACCAGAAAGAAGGAATGGATGCAAGAGCTCGCAAAAACCCGTGGCCTCCATTCTGCAAAAAACTTAATGTGCCCAGTTTAGGTTTTGAAGGGCAAAGCTTGTAATTCTGTTTTCCAGAACCTCTTGCAATTGGGGGTCATATTAATCACCCCTCTCTGCAGCATGCCACAAAATATACCATTCATTTGGAGTGTTTGTAACTAATTTTTTCAGTACACATATAGGTCCAATTAACATATTTATGAAAGGAGGAATATGCAGGTACAATTTTTAATAAATATAAATATGGAATATGGGGAATGTAAAGATCAGAAGAAAATCCCTGAAAAGGGTCACATAGGGGCATACTTTGAATATAAGAATTATTTTCATACTGTTTTCTTCTTTGTCTTTAAGGAGCAATCATTTCTTCTTAGTATAATATTCAGGATTAAGTTTTCCAGCTGGCTGCCCAAATTCTTTCCACTAATGCCATGTTTCTGCAGCCAGAAGAGCAATAGTACACAAAAAGTGCATAGGCTTGCCCTTTACCCATTGTCATGCACAGTTACTCTGTAGAGTAATTTTGTCTGGATGGCCCAGAAACCCAAATTTTGACTTTATTGGAAAGGATGAGATTTTCAGAAGAGTTTAGGGATTGACTCCTGCTAAATATAGGTGAAGTTACTGTCTGGCTGCAATAATAACTTCAAAAATATCAGCCCGAAAAGCCCACATGACAGCTACCAGTTCAAGGATTTATCAGGAATATTATATTCTTGTCAAGACTTTGCAGAGGCAGTCAGAAAACCACACTTAAGAAACATTTAAAAACAGAACAAAACTTTACTCTCTTGGAAAGTGAGTATTCTGATGCCCAGCCAGTGTATTTCATAAACACTGAACAAAACCAAGATCTTTGAGCAGCGTGCACTTCTCCAATATAAAGCTGCACACCACCACAGGGCAGCCCCCTGTTTGAAGCCACCTGATCCCAGCAGTGTGTACTAATGCTGAAAAATTAAAGCTACCTGGCACCTTTCTGCATTCCAGCAAGGATACTAGCTGTTGAATCCATGGACGCAAAGCTAATTGTTGTTACTAACCAAAAGTAAATAATCTACCTAAAGTGCACAGGTGTTTTCAAGCCCTTGAATCTATAGATAGAAGAACAGGTACGTGGGATATAGTTTTGCTATTAACCTCAGAGTTAATTGTTCGGTTTTCTGCACTATCAGTTATCAAAACAGCTTTGTTGACTGGTACTGAATGAGCTGTTATGTAGAATCATAGATAGAATGGTTTGGAAGGGACCTTGAAGATCATGTAGTCCCACCCCCCCCTGCCATCAGCAGTAACACCTTCCACTAGACCAGGTTGCTCAAAGCCTCATCCAACCTGGCCTTAAACACTTCCAAGGAGGGGGCATCCACAAGTTCCTTTGGCAATCTGTTCCAGTGTCTCACCACCCTCACAGGAAAAAATTTCTTCCTAATATCTCACCTAAACCTACCCTTTTCCAGTTTAAAGCCATTTCCCCTTGTTCTATCACTAAATGCCTTTGTAAAAAGTTCCTCCCCACTTTCTTGTAGGCCCCTTCAGGTACTGGGAGGCTGCTATAACCTTCTCTTTTCCAGGCTGAACAGCCCCAACTCTCTCAGCCTGTCCTCATGGGAGCCCTGGGATCATCCTCATGTACCAGAGTTCAAAACAGAGGTAAGCTGATAAGAAAATATGTGTGCCTAAAACTCATATGTTGCTGAAAAACTTCAGAGCATAAGGTAAATACTTCTTTTGCTATGTCTCAAAAGCAATTTATGAAAGAAATAAACAAATAAATAATGAGAAAATGATCATGGAAAAAAATATTGATATTGCCATCAGTGCATTTTAAAATATTTAAACCTGCTTCTGATTATCTTACGTGTTTTCCATTTGGCATTTACTGCTTCTGATTATCTCCCATGCTTTCCATTTAGCATGTAACAAACCCTCTTGAGTCTGATTAAACATAAGCTAAAATTAAATACTTCTTATTTCTACCAAATACTATCCCTATTTGCATTCCATTGTTCCTTGGTTAGTTTGGTAATGGAGGTTGGTGGATAGTTTTAAATCTGTTCTCACCAGGAGCCGGCACACCCCATCAGGGACAGGAGCGGGGCGAGGGAGCACAGAAGGGAGGAATGGAGACAGAGGCAGGCGTGGGCCACACGCCACATCCTGGAGTGTGAAATCCCACAGGAAAAATTACCTCCAGCCTCAGTCAGGGCTGTGGCAAGCCCATAAGACTTTGTTTGATGAAATTTGCCTCTTTTCTCAATACATGGAGGTCGATCACAAATCAGTCCACTTAATCAGTTACACTTTTAAATTTTGGCTGGAGTCATTGATAAGCTGTGTTTGGATTGTGCTTCTTAGAGAAGGTTGGCCAAGAGGCCTCGGATCGATTTGCCTCTGTTTCTGCACTGAATGTGTGAAAGAATACATCCGGAAGGTTTAATTTCATATTTAAGTTGAAATGTGTTTCCTCAAGTTTTCCAGTAATCCACTTTCTGCAAATATTTGAGCCAGTAAAGTCTGATCACACAAACATTATGGAAAGCAAACACCAAACAGCTGTGAGCCAAATAAATTAATTTAAAATCCGGGGAGGACATTTGCAGAATTCAATCGCTACCACTGTCTATAGCTCCTGAGAAAAAGAGATCTCAGTTCTTCTTGCTGAATGCATGCTATTTGGTGTAATTAACCAAGAAGTTAATGGATCAAGGATTTGAGCCCCAAGTCTCCAACATACTGTAAAGGGTGAGCAATGAGGAATATTTCTGTATACTTAAGTTTGGACTTAGCCTGTACTGCAACTGTAGTCTCACAGGGCTCTTGTGTGTAGGCAGAACTGTGAAATTATAAAATGTCATTATACAATCATTTAAATATGGGTAATTTAAACTAGGCCTCCTGCATTTCGTGGTTCTGACACTTTTCCCTTTCTTTTTTTAACTTTATCAATTTATTTATTTTCTATCTGAATTCTGGAATGTAGTCAGCTGGAAAACCAGACACGCAGAAAACAGCATTGTGGGGCTTCCAGCCAGGTCCAGCACTGCCCCAGGAAACACTGGGGCACCTTGACTTTGCCTGGTATCAGGAGGCACTCAGCACCTACCATGACTGGCCAATGTCAATGAATGTTGGCAGGAGACTGATACACTGGGATTAAAGGTGATATCTAATTAGTCCATATGGCTTTTGTTGATAATAATTGCAGGTAACTGGCTGCATTCTGCTAATCCAAATGACTGGCACTGTGCGCTGAGGGCATGTGTTATCTGCAAAGGTTTCATGTTTCATTGCAAACAAGGAGTTATCCATTAATAAAACAGAAAGCGATTACATTAATGTGCTCTCTGCCAAGACTGCCTAGCAAAACACGTGCAGAGGGTTTTTGCCAGTGCTTCCCTGCTGAGAAGCACTGCCCCTGAGCCTTCCCTCCACAGCACAGCCAGGCACGGGAGGGCTCCCAGGGAATGATAGAAACGCCTGAGTAATTCACTGCAGGGAAATGCAACAAGTAAATACTTGAACTGTGTTGTCCAGCAAAAAGGAAACAAGACCATCTTGCGGTAGGAGAAGGGGCATGAAAAGATGTTAATCGCATGAGCAGTAATCTCTTTGGCTGTTCAGTGTGCCACACTTGGGCTTTGTTTGCCTTGACTTATCTGGCTTACTTATCCCAATCCGTGTGATCACGGAGGTGGTGGAGGGCCTCTTTAAGTGTGCATGGGATCAGCTACTGGAGAAGGGCAATGAAACGTTAAGGAGGAAAGGTGGTATCATAAAAAAAAAAATAAAATCAACCTTCAAGGCCACCTATCTAGACAAAAGGGCCCAGACAGGCAATAAAAGCAGAAAATCATTGAGACAGCAATGAATTATGAAGGCTATTAAAACCCACAACTGAATTTACAGAATCGACTTCCCCCAATGTATTATAAAAAATGCTTTTCCCCAGGAACTGGAGATACCAAAATTTGTATTGCAGATTAATTACAGCTTTATTTAGCAGAACCGGGGAGGGGGAGTTCAGCTCAGTCAAAATAGCGTGGGTATTAATAGTGTTAAACTTTCTGAATCTCAAATACTGCCAGGAAATCATTAACATTACATTTAACAATTTCAGGTACTTCTGGTTTTGAACTTCAATTTTATTATTTATGGAATCTTGATTGCAGAAAAAACATACCCAGCACTTGTATTTAGATTCTGTTTACAAAGGAGCTCTGTGTTCTCCCTGGAACTTGCATAAGAACAGAAAAGTAGATTATGTGGTTTCTTAATAGTTCTTCACAAAGAGTCTTCTGTTTCTGACAAATGGTTTATGCAAATGTATTCTCTGTACTGCTTCAAGCAGTGCTCATGGAAAAATGACATTTTGCAATAGGGAACAATGAATATTCAATGTGTCATTCCTTAGGTGAGCTAATGGACAGCTTGTATTCCATGGCAGCTGCCATTCTCTAATTTTGAAATTTTGACAGAGGGGAGGGAAGCATCAGCCAGCACTGGGAACTGAAAAGCACTGGCTTTCAGCCTTTCCCAACAGTATTGGAAGAAAGGCAATTTGGGACTTTAAATTGCAGACTGGAAGAAAATTTTCAGTTAAACTAAAGTGCTGTTTTACAAAGGCGCAGTATTGATGAAAAAAATGTAGCTGAATCCTTGAAGTCACAACTACTGCTGGACCGTGGAAGGGCAAGAGGGTAAAGGCTTCACAAAAGTCTCCCACAGATACTAGTCCCTGATGTGAATGGCACAGAAAAGAGGCAAATTGAAATGTACAGGCCGTATCTTACAGGCCTTATTCATACAAGCAGGCACATTGAAGTCAATGGCTTTGTTTGTGTTGGGCTAGGACTAGCCAGAGAGCAAAGGCTGTATGAGGAGCCCATATTTTGCAATCCAGTTCAGAAAGGATGGGTTGGCAGTGGGAATTTGACCTTTTCATGACAAAACAGACTTATATGACAAAACAGACTATATATGAATGGTAGTGTAACATGATAGAGAGCAAGAAACCAAAAGGAGTAAGAAAGGCAAGTTAAAGTAGCTATAATGTAAATTTTTTAAGCATCCTTTGCCTCTCATGCACCTCCATTAGAGTAGTAAGCTTTTTGAGTTGAGTCCCATGAGTGAACATAACAGTTTAGGGAAAACAGGCAGGTGTTTCTCTCTCCTCCTCTCTGTTCTGCACTACTGCAGTTTTTTGTGAATGTTTTTCCGGTTTGGAGATAGGAAACAACTTGTTCTCTATAGTAAGGGAATCTCAGCCTGTCCAATTCCTTAGCCATTTGTATTTTGTTCTTACTAGTCTTCTACGGTTACCAGAATGCTGGATAACGGTATCTTTGAAACTTAGACATTTGGAGATAAAGAATCATTCATAAAATCTTTGTGCAGATTGAAAAGAGGATTAGATCTCTTATGTTCATTTACAGAAAAGGTATTCAGTGTATGAAACAGAGTAATTAATACCTTTGATCACTGGGCTTTTGAAGTTTATCACATCTAGCACAACTGGAGAGTGAAAAACAATTTCATGCATATAAATGTCTTCTAGTAGAGTATGTTTGATTAACAGGTAACCTCAAAAGAGAGATTCTGGACATGCTTTAAAACTTGCATTCCAAACAGCAAATTTAACAGCAACGTTTTAAAAAATTAGACACATCAGATATTTCATATCCACACAGTCATCTGGAGTTACTAGCCCAAATTCAGTGTTCAGTGACCTAACCATAATTCCTGAATTAGTTCAACCTATAATCCATTCATTCAGCAAGGTAACTGTGGACCAGAACTGAGCAACTAAGACTGGAGATGCTGCACTACAGGATTAGATAGCACTGAATCTGCTTCAGTTGTTTTTACAAACTATGTCCAGAAAAAACCCAGAAACTTATTCCTTAGTCCAGATCTATATAATGGTAATATATATCAAAAAGAACGCAGTATTGCACTTTGTTTAGTTCCCTGAGCAGTGATACTTTAAGAAACTTTCCTAACTGTAACTGTTCAAGAGCTGAGTAATAAAAAATTCCCTACATGCAGCAATATCACCCACTGCTAGAGGTTTACATTAATCTTCAAGGACGATGAAAAGCCCTACCTTCTTTGTGGAGGCTGAAGTTTTGCTTAATATATGTTTTTAATGGCCTTATGTGGACTGTATGTGCTAATATCAAGATTCTAAACAGAGCATTGTTTCCAACTTCCCTTGGACAGCATTTCTGGCTGACGAACAAACAAATATTGAAAGTAATTCACAGAGGAAAAAAATTACTAAAAACACCAAAGACATGTTCCATTTGTAGATTTAATTAAGATATCATGTCAATAGAAAAGCACTCAGTCACAGAATAACAATTTCCTGCTGCTGTATATGCACCAAGCCAAAGCTGAGGAGTTTAGTAGGAGTATTTGGTCTTGCCACAGCTGCCAAGACAAGTGAAATGACACTCTTGTAGATAATGACTGGAGTTGGTTTAATAATTTAACCTTGTGGAAATCCTGAACTGCTGCTTGACAGAGAGGAGGAGAGTGCCAGAAGAAGGGTCAGGTCTGTACTGACTCTGCCTCAAGGTCAGTTGCTGGCCGCTGTCAGACATTGCAGCCAGGGTGACTGGCTTTTGGTCAGACCCATCAAGGTTATTTCAGAGTAGATGGAAGTTGCTGGGTGACAGACTCTCAGTGTGACCACCGTTTTGGACACCTAACTTAACATGATCCTTTGAAGCCAATGTGAGCTTTCAAAAGCTAATTGCTGCTCAGTGTGGGGAAAGGTACTGGAGTTGGTGTCATCTGCCCAGTCTGCTTACCTGGCATAATTCAGCAGAAGTCCAACTTACCTCTAAATGTAATTCGTGTGGTGAAACTGGAGCATTCTCATCGTGTAAACCTATGGCCAATGAGTTGCACTGCTCACTGTAGGTCACAGCTAGGAAAAAGAAGGAAATCAGAAAAGGTGGAATTGGTGGAGCACTCTGACAGCTCCCCAGGGGGGCTACAGTCCTCTGAGACTAAGCAGGTGAGGAAAGTCTTTTGCAACACATACCTAGGGCCAGAGTGAAAGAGAGCTTCAGGATGCCTAATCCAGACATGATCACTCTTT